>NW_026945566.1:282867-430367 GCF_034702125.1 Engraulis encrasicolus | reverse complement strand
TTCAAAAGTCGCTGTGTAGTAGCTGTAACTTCCTGTCATGTTCTCTATATATAGAGGCCACTCTTCCCCCACCCACACCAGACCACCTTCACACTTCAGAGACCACACACACACACAGAGATATAAACATATCTGAAATGTATGAAAACGACAATTTTTCCAACACCACAACACTATATAGTACCATAGCTGAAAACATTTCTATGACTGAGGTTCCTCAAAGATCTCAGCAGCGGACTGAGCATGGCAAAACCCAAGATAACTCAGGCGGACAATACCGTAAGTCTGCATTATTTTCAATACGGGACTTTTATATACATTACATATTATAACATTATACATTATATAGGCTATATAAACTCCTATGTCATGTGTTCAAAAACACTTTTTTCTCCTCAGGTCGCTACAAACTGGTTGTGGTCTGTGTTCTCTTCTTGGCTGTCATCACAAGTCTCAAAATACATCAATACATCAAAATAGCAGCAGATAAATTGCAGGTATAGACTCAAAACAGCAACTTCACCAGAGGTGAAAAATCATTTTGGCATGTTTAATGTGACATTTTGTGACATGCAGCTGTGTTGGTGGAATCCATATCACACTCCGTTGAATATCTCACTCTAATCTCCATTTCCAGCTGGAGACCAAGTTCAATGCTGAGAGAGATGAGCTACTGAGGCGTATTTGGGAACTAGGTGAGTACAGAATTAATTACAAGATTTTGCTCTGTGATGTCCCAAGGATGTTTTGTTTATGGAGAATTGTATTTTCTTGTATCGTTTTTATTGTGTGGGTAATTTTAAAAAAAGAGAAGAAAAAAAGATATTTTTATGGGCTTTTTGGGCCTTTATTTCAGATAGGACAGTGAATGTGTGACAGGAAGTGAGTGTGGAGAGAGAGATGGGGCAGGGTTGGACCCGTCCGGACTCGAACCGGGGTCCCCATGGGCATGCAAGCCCAAGTGTGGGGGGCTTAGTCTTGACCTATAAAGCAGAGGGGGGCAGTAACCAAGTAGGCCTACATTGACTTCACTGCATCTTCCAGGGTTCCCACTCTAATTCAGATATAAAATTCCATGATTTTCCATGATTTTCCAGATCCAAAAAGCAGAATTTCCATGACTACTTCCGTGAAAAAATGACGTAAATTTGTTTTTTAAAAAGATTATTTTCACCCCTAGAGCCGACGCCGAGCCACCGCCAGACTTCAGTGGGCTCATTGCATTCTAGAATGTTGCACATAACAGCATGAAACCAAACAGTCTCTGGCGAAGCGTTTTAGGATAACCAGTAAGAAACAATGTTATACACCAAACAAATACGTTTCTGCCTTTACACAACTGTTAAGAAAATTCCATGATATTCCATGACTGTGCATGCAAAATGGCTGATAGCCGTGTTCAATCGAACGTAAATCTACACCTTCCACCTGAAGATTCTATGCGCATCTAAGTTAGACCAGCGCATCTACGTCGGTAGAATATGAGAATATGTTGCAGTTGGGGGAGGGAGTCTGCAAGAAGAGCACATCTTTGCACCCATCTGTGGTTGGGGTATCAGTGTGATTGCAAAGACAATCACTTCCTCCACTTGTCAACTGAATGTCACGGACCAAATTAATTGTTATTTAAGTGTTTTTAAAGAAACTTGGTCAGCGATTAAGTGTAAGAGTGTTAGATAAGCAATAAGCCACTTGCATCGTACCCCACTCCCCTTGCCCGTTATCAATCGAGCATAACCCACGGCCTCTCATGGCTTATTGATTTATATAAATGTGATGTTATCAGAATGGCAATGACCAAGTCATAGTGCATTACTAGGCCCTGTGTTATGTCATAGTAGTGTAGTACTATGGTTGTTATCTTTTCAATGACATTACAGCATGCCTCTGGAGGCACAGCGTGCATTATGGGGCTACACAACACATTACAAGTCCTGCACTGCCTCCCAGTGGACAATCTAATCCACTGCATGAGGTTACATGGGAACAGCAGGAAACTAAGTAAAGGGTATTTTCACACCCAGTCTAATCAGGGGGTACGTGGAAAATGTGATATTAACAAATATTTGGAGTGTAATCACATTGGGATAGACAGACAAACAGATATAGAGCATGAAGGAGAGGTACTCATCATGTGACAAAGATGCTTAGGGGGTACACAGGACAAAAAAGATTGGGAATCACTGATCTAGATGATGATTCTAAGGTGATAAAAATGCTCTTCACCACACTAATAACTTGTTGAAATACAAAATGTGTTGAATAATTATGATGTGTGTTTTTTTCCGTTCTCATCCTCAGAATCCCACGACATGAAAAGCATTAAGAATCATGCAGGTAGGCTATTTTTGTTATCTAAGCATGTCATCGCTGCTTATGTTTCACTTTAAAACAGAATTACAACATATTCAACAGATTTAGAATTTCAATATATTCAACAGATTTAGAGAAGTTACTAAGTTTGAGTACAGCTAAAAACGAATGTATATGAATAACTTTTGAATGCATTTAGTTTCAATAGTCCTAACTTTTATTCCCACTGTGAACCAGTGAATGTGATCCTGGATCCCGACACAGCACATCCCAATCTCATTGTGTCTCCTGATGGGAAACAAGTGAAGTATGCAGACAGAAGACAGAATCTCCCAGACACTCCAAAGAGGTTTAATATCAACAGCAATGTGTTGGGAAGAAAGGGGTTCTCCTCTGGCAAATTCTACTATGAAGTTCTGGTCAAGAGGCAGACTCTGTGGGATATAGGAGTGGCCAAGGAGTCCATTAACAGAAAGGGACAGATAAGATTGGCACCTGTATATGGATTCTGGACAATATTGCGGACAAATGGGACTTATATAGCTGCGGATGATCCCGATGTTCTCCTCTCCCTGAAGGGGGAGCTCCAAAGGGTGGGGGTGTTTGTGGACTATGATGCAGGTCTGGTCTCCTTTTATGATGCAGATTGCTGGGATCATATCTACTCATTTACCCATGCCTCCTTCACTGAGAAAATCTATCCATTTTTCAGCCCTGGTGCCAGTTATGGAGGTCAAAATTCAGCTCCTTTTGTAATCTTGCCAGTCTATCCTATCGACTAGGCCCTAAACGGCACATTATCATTGTCAGATCTGCATTACTAATCATTTTATTGTGGAGCAAACTCAATGTTTTTTTTGTTAAATGGCCTGAAATTGTGCACACACGCGCTTAAAACACAAAGGAAATCTTCAGAAACTCTCTTGTGTGGTAGTTTAAATGTGCAAGAACATGTTCTGTTGTATGAGTGGGAGATGTTATACATTGGCCTCTGTCCACTTAAATTCCTATGACACTTCAAATCTCATGTTCACGTCATGTTACTGTATATTAGTGATGTATGTGATTGCATGTGGCCAACCGGTGGGACACTCGCCTGCCATGCGGTTGACCTGAGTTCGGTTCCCGGCCTGGGTCCTTTGCCGACCCCTCCCCGTCTCTCTCCCAATTTGCTTCCTGTCCACCTCTCACTCTGCCCTGTCAAATAAAGTCAAAATAGACCCCCCCAAAAATCTTGCCCACTTAAATTCCTATGACACTTCAAATCTCATGTTCACGTCATGTTACTGTAGGCCTATATTAGTGATGCATGTGATTGTATGTGATTTGGCCTCTGGGCCTGAGTTTGACAACCCTGTTCTAGACTTAGCCTGCTCACTTTTGACAGACACTTCTCTCAGCCTAAGCTACAGCTAGACATCTCTGCTTCTGCATTTTTAGTTATATAATGACAAAAAGTATTGTGAACTGTTTTACACATCTATTAGTGTCAGCATCCCATCTGCTGCAATAAATAAAGAAATGTATGCCAGCATGTTTTGGACAGTCTTATGTGTCTTACTTGATATATGGCAACTGGTGCCCAACTCAAACACTCATCACCAGGCTGGTGTGATCTGTGCTAGAGGAGCAACCCCCCCCCCCCCCACACACACACACACACACACTGTCTGTAGTGACAGACACATTAGGTCTTGTCTTATTATGATCAGAAAAAATGATGTAGGCCTAATTGAGTGACATAGGTCTACTGTATATTCAGCATACAGTATATATTTTACCACAATATATTTAGCTATTTAGAAGAACGAAATAATGCACTCCTTTAGGGTCAACATGACTGTACATTTCACCAATAAATTTTAAAATAATTGCCTCTTTGTTATACAGTATGTGCTTGTGGCTTTGCTTAGGCACAATCCCTGGTGCTGAACAAAAAAGTGAGAAAAAAGTCTTCATTTGATGTGTCTTGCAGCTGGTGCAGCGGGGGGCAACCGCTACTCCGACATACCGCTATTCCGACACACCGCTGTTCCTACATGTCGCTATTCCGACACCTTTTATCCCCACGCATCATTAGCCTCGCGAGCCATCCTACGTACTTCCGCCAAAGGATTGGCTCCACTACTGTAGTCTGGCCGTGCTTCTCTGTGGAGTGCCTGGAGCAGTAGAATTTTGATCGCAACGCCCCCCCAGAAAACAGCAAATAAGCGAATACGCCCCCCACGTGGGGGCGAAAGGGGGAGGACGCTCGTGACAATGACGTACACATCTGCGCCAGAGCCATTGGTCTGCGCTATGTTGTTGTTGAGTAACTGCCAGCGATTGGGTGAGAGGTGTCCAATAATTTCAAACCATAACTTAGTGCAAACTTCCTGCTTCCTACAATCGCTTCAGAGCAAACAAATGCCAGACCATAAATACGAAATGAAATGGTAGTATTATGGGATGGTCAGGACCAGGCTAACGCATCATTGCTTCATGACGACATTCACGCGGACTATTTTTTATATTGCAGAGTCTCGACACCAACAAGGCGATTGCGCTGGAGAGGGCTTACTGGCACGCAGCAATTTATTTTAAAAAATATAATTTGAGTGGGTTTTCACATGGCATCTGAGCGGTGTGCCATTGAAATTGGCAAAAGCACACACAACTGTCTATTAATGTAGCCTATTTAATATGAACTATGTCGACCACTTAACCCTCTGAGGTCTGAGTGCCCTTCAGAGGGCAAGTTGTCTCCAAAAACAAATCTGTAACTCTGTGAGTTTTTGTCATTGAAACATATAAGTCACACCATTAGAAACCTCAGGCCTTCCAGGTTCCAAATATATATGTATGAAATGAAAATACCTGAAAATGTCAGGGTGGTGCAAGCAGCCTAAAAGCCTCTGAAAAGCCTTAGACCTCAGAGGGTTAAGATATTATGAGGAAATAAGAACACCAAACTGAAGCCTATTTTCCCCTGCTGCGCTGGTCCGAAATAAGAACACCAAACTGAAGCCTATTTTCCCCTGCTGCGCTGGTCCGATATCCTGCAGGCAAACTGTTAAAGCAACAACGTTGCCGACATAGAGCTCTGGTATGATGCACACAGAACTTGACTTTTAGGTTACTTATAATGTCTAATGTAATATGGCAACAAACAAAAAAAACAATGGCATACGGAGGGTCCCGAGGCAACACTGCTTTTTACTTTTTTCCACACACCAACTCGCTTCGACTCGCAGTGTCCAACTTGAAAACACCGTGACACTTTAAAAAGAAAAAGAAAAAAGAGTCGTGCGCGATTCGAAACGCATCGGTGCCTGAGCACCTGTGCAATAAAAATCTAGCTATGCGATAGGACAGGCGACGGCTACATACCCAAATATGGGAGCCGGCACGGCCACCAAGTTGGTCGCTCCACACAGTCGCACCTCCGTAATAGGCCACAACTCCATGGAATACCTCTCCCGCGAAGGGCCCTACACGGATTCGACTCAGCGACACCAATCACAGCAAAGGCACACTTGCCACGAGCACACAATCAATCTGCCGCTTCCCTACGAGGGGGCTGTGCCAAGCTTTTATAGATGTGCCTAATATTGCCAATTGGTGCCCAATGGTCACATGGCGCACCAGCGCACGGCAGACTAAATTATGAGGCTTAAAGGCACACATCAGTATCATCATGTTACACTTGGAAGAGACAGAGACTCTGAGTGATTTGGCCTCATAAATTCAGCTTGCCGACCCAGTATAATGATCTAGTAGCGCAAAAGATTCTAAACGATACTCAAATGTGTTCTTATTATTTCTAGCTTCAAACTGAATATTAATATTTCTGGGCAAAAAATTATACAAATAGATACAAATTATGGTTGTAGGAAACTCCATTGGCACCCATTCATCTTTCACTTGTCCGCGACAGCCAACCCGCGGCAGTACCACCCCTGACCACCAGCTAGTGCTCATTCTCATAGCTTCCAGTTTCTCTGATGGCCTGCACGGGACGGGTGTGGGGTGACAGCGCTTGCCCCCCAAGTTTCTTGGGGTGGTCGTGTGAGAATCATGAGCAAACTGCATGCTCACTCCCCAAACTGTTAAAAGCTGAGCAACGTAGCACAAAGCACAGACATGGCTTATCTGCAGAAATGGCAAGTGCCTTGTGTACAATAACTACCGCTACAGCCAAAATAGAACAAGAAATGATGTTACATATTGGCGTTGCAGCAGAACTGCGTGCGGTACATTTATAAAAACCAACTTTGTGGATGTTGAAGCCGAGGACCCAGACATCCGAATATTAAACCAGCCGTGCGAGCACACACACGAACCCGAAAGGGATCTGGTCGAAACGACAGCCCTCGTCGAGACCATGTTGCGGCTGGTGGCGGAAGACCCTACCCGCCGAGTATATAAACAGGTAAGGTAAAAAGATTTGATTCAAATAGAATAAGGACCCATTGGGATCTAATGTTGCTTAGCTAATAAAATGTGGACACGGACTTGGGCTAGCCTACCATAGCTTGTTGCAAATTAGATGTCTTACGATTTTTTCAGTGAGCAGAAGAGGAATACAAACAGCAGCTCCTGCTGTCCAACAAGTTAATGCTGTGCAGGACCGGCAGGCAGCAGCAGACATATTTAATGGCCAACTATATTGGGGCTCCTAATGTAAGCTGCTATATATAGCCTAGTCAAATCAGTGTTTCATATATTTCACGTTGCGTGACTTTTGTTGTCTAAAACGTTGCTTTTACTGTTATGCAGACATCTAAGTACGCCATGGTGGACCGGGTGGCCATGGAGCTCGCCGATAGGGTGCACTGTTGTTATACTTGTTCATGTGACACCTCCAGAGCAACGGAGAGAAGAGACAAAAGCATTTTGGGAGACTCGTGGCGATTTTGTCGCCGAGCGCGACAGTTTGTAGTTGAACTCCTGGCAACTTTGAGCAAAGTCGCTATGACGCGGTTCGGCGACAGCCAATGAGTGTCCCGCCCCATGATAAGCAACCTCTACGGATCGTTTTGTTCACCAAATCCATCCCATGCCTAATGATCATTGATGTTTGGATTTAGATGTCAGTAACAGATGAAATTTAATTCGACAGTATGTATGCACAGATTCATAGATCACAGTGTTTGTAAAAATCATCGTCTCTTGCATCCCAGTGTACGACATGTTGAAGAAAAACGTATTGGTCTTGAACTATACTGGTAAGATAGCATTAAAAGGACCACATACTTCGTCTTAAAACGCTAGTCCGTCAAGATTCAGACACGCTCGGGTCAGGTGTCGCGGCCGCCCAAACATTAGGCGTGCGACTACAAGTTTACATACTGATTGTGACAAAGTTTTATTTTTGTTCCCCATGTGAAGAGGTATACAAGCAGCAGCTCCTGCTGTCTAACAAGTTAAAGGGGCAGTTTGGTCAATTTCAACATGCAGTTGTATTGCTCACGCTACCCTTGACTTGTCAGTATCTGGTGATGCCACATTTTTCGGCTCAGCCCTTTCCGAGATATGAGCAATTCTAATGGGGGCAGCGTTTGTTTACATTTTTAAAAAATGAAACATAGGCCAACTCCAAATATTTTCCCAAAAGATACTGCTGTTTGCTAGTTGTCTGCTGATGTTTTATAACCTTTTGGATGTTTTTGGGAATAAATAAAAATGTTTTTTTGAAATGTAAACAAAGAGCTGCCCCCATTACAATGACCAGGATCTCCGAAACGGCTGAAGAAGAAGAAAAAAAAATCTCAGGCACTGACAAGTCCAGGGTAGTGTGTGCATTACAACTGCATGTTGAAATTGACCAAACTGTCCCTTTAATGCTGTGCAGCACCGGCAGGCAGCAGCAGACATATTTAATGGCCAACTATGCTGGGGCTCCTAATGTAAGCTGCTATATATGTGATGCGATCTGGGAAAACCCGTCGGATGTCGCGCTGGCCCTTTCTCAGGAAACAGCGAAAATAGGTCGAGAAGCAATGTTTTCCTGAAATCGGTTTTGCATTAAATTGTTGCTGTTTAACATCTTGTCTATCATCTCTGAAAATATTTTGTCTGAAATCGCTGTTTTAATGTGTTAAAATTAAGATTTAAATGGCCCGCTGTGTGGTGAGAAGGGAGGCAGCCGTGAGCAGTCTGCCTACGCAGCCAACGTGCTGACTACGTTTGTAGCGCAGGGGCGCGCGAGGTTGAGGGAAAACATAAGCACGCGCAGGAGTTTGTAGACTTGAAAGGCTCAGAATTTGGACGTGTGTAGGTCTGGCCACTCATTGTCAGCGCATCTGAACGCCTTCTGTCTCGATGAAGCAGAGTTTTCTCTCAGGTTATAGGTCTAAAGAAAGAAGGAACAACATTTCAATGAACACAAATAAACATAGGCGACATCATCTCTCCGTGGATCGGAGCCGTCGAGCCCTGCGTGCTTGTCAAGTCCAGTCTTATGTGCCTCTTGCAGACTTTTATAGGCTACAACTGCGATTAGGCTACTAAACGGCACTGGAATGTAGAGTTCATTTTTTTATTGGAGAGCTCACAGGCAAACCTAAAACTAAAGCGCCCACCACGGGATTTATCTATCGCGAAAGGTTTCATTTATTTTTACTGCGCTGTGTAGTCCTACTTGTCATAATAAACTGCTGAATTGGAAGATGCGGATGTGGCCAAGACAGGGCTTGTTAGGTTTCTGTAATTTAGGTTAAAGAAGCCTCGTCGGATCATCTCAGATGGGGAAGATTAAAATGCTTTTATTTAGAACCGTGCCATGTGTTCAGTTAAAACGTTTTCAACAGTCCGTTTCCAGAGTCAATCTGAGATACTCGGTGACGTTAAAACCTAATTCATGTCAGTCCTTTCCGGCGACGCACCAGACAGTGAAGAAAAACGCTTCTCCTTTCTATTTTTGTGCTGCGTGCTGCAGAGGGTCAAAAGTGCTCTTGTAGGCTACTATTCCGAGGCATAGCGAAATCTTTTGCCGCACTGGTAGGCTATACACACTTTGTCATAATAGCCTACGCTGTGCTGAATTGTCGTGTGTCGTGGAGTTGGTAATAGAGAATCTTTGATAACTGGTGCTAACATTATAAAAGCGCACTGGATCATCTCAGATTTTGAAAAATAATAGGCCTATGCCTATGCATTTATGTCTTGTCTACCTAATGGGTTCAGTTAACACATCTTCAGCAGTCAATTTTAAAAAGTCAAACTGAGATGCTCCGTCATTTCAAGCCAAGCGTGAGATAGTGAAGAAGATAAGCGCGGAGAAAACCTTTTCTCTTCTATAATGGCTGAGCTGCCTGCTGCAGGGTGTAAAAAAAGCGGTCTCGACCGTCTTGTAGCCTACTACAAGTAATCCGAGGCTTGTTTTTTTTTTTTTGCGTGGAGCTGGTGGGTTTGGAAGCGCGCACAACCATGTTTACCTCCAAGCAGAGAGCTCAATGCACTTTTCCGAGACACTAGTGGTTCCCATGTTTGCATTTCTGACACATTTTGCTGATATGTTTGCTTCAAAACAGTAAGAAATGTACAATACACGTCATTCATTTCTTTTCCTGAACCGCTTTAGGAACCTATTTAAAAATGACAAAAGTTGGGCAGTAAATTACGAATAGGCTACATAACTATAGGCCTACATGTAGAATCAATAGACCCAATTTAATTTGAAATTATATTCTATGCACACAGGCCACTATGTATTAGACGACCTACAGTTAGCCAGCAGTTTGGGGGTCTCAGGGAGACAAAAAAAAAAACATGGAAGACGCCATAGGCCTATACTGTAGGCCTAGTGAAAAGTAATGAATCGGTTCAGCCGATTTGAAATGAACATGCATGTGGTAGTGTTTGATGAGTAGCCTTCTGTTTTTTTTACTATAATAATAATAATAATAATAATAATAATAATAATAATAATAGTAATAATAATAATCTGAATATCAAAGCCAAGTGCAATGTGCTACTCTTGCTCTGTTGCATCAAACAATATTTTTTTCCAGTGTTTTGTTGTCCTCAGAAGTAGTGCCGTTGGATTACAAATATGCTGATAAATAAATGAAATTAATTAATCCCCTAAGTTTTGCTTTCATTCAGATAGGCCTATTGCTTCTTCAGCTTACTTTTTCGAGTCATGAAAATGATCAATAATGAAATCAAGAGTAGTAACTGTTAACTGATATTGATTCATTGTTCTAAAGTAGTCCTACTAAATAATCTGAATAATGTCTTTGCCTGAAATATTTTCTCCCTTTCTTCATGCTATACTAGGTTGAAAATGCAAGTTAGCATTTATGCAGCTGGAGAACTCCATGTGCATGCATTTGAAATTCATTTCATTGGCCCTATTTCATACTCTAAGTACTCCAATTGTGGTGTGGGACTGGGGGCGGAACCGACTTCTAAGATGAGTTAGCTCGGTTATGGTGATGCTCAGGGGGGTGGGGCTGTGCTATGGTCATGAATGAGAGCAAACTTCAACTAGAGACAATACAGAAGGAGGAGACTATTCTTAAAGAGGTACCTTGACCAAAAAACTGTCTTGCCCGTATCTGCCACCATCAGTGAGGCATCCTGAGCATCGTACTAGGAGGCTGCACTGCTCTCACCATATGTGGCTGTCATAGGACATTTTAGACTGTAGATTACTGTTCTGCTGAGAATGAGCGAATTTCCTGCAATTTAAAAGAAAAAAATGTATGCTGCACAGAGGATACTTAAGGATATAAATTCTTACACGGCGAAGTGGAAGGATCATTACATTATGTTGATGTGGAATTAGAGGTGCTTAACTCGAATCTTTGAGGCGTCCGGATTGATTGGATCATTCCAAGGAGGGTATCCGGATTAGACGGATCAATCGGATCACACGGATCACTTATTTAAAATAAATAAAAATAATGTATTTTTTAAAACGTTTCTGCCGTTAAGTAGCTATGCGCCTCGCCTTTGTTGTTCCATTTATCAATTCACTTTGATAAATCAAAGAGTAAGACAGTTTGATCAACAAAACTCACTTTATGAATGTAACAGTTCCTAAACTCATGCTGCGATCCGACCCACCTGGGTCTCCTCACTAAACATGAAACCACAACTCGAACAGCCTTTGGCAGCAGTGAAACGGCATGTTCCTGATTTTGCAATAAATAATGTGTGTGTTTGTATTTAAGAAGACTAAAAGTCAAACATTTGGGAGCAGAAGTCTAGTTGAGCAGGGACAGTCAGGAGGCGAGCAGCAGATGACCACTCGCTTCCGCTGCCGAGTTGCCTTGCGACTCACACACTCGTGGCAAAAACGAAACTTAAGCATTGATCCGATCCGTAGGGGATTCGCTGCTACCAACAACTCAGTCAGGATTCGTCTCACCGAGTCGCCGAGGGCGCTGCTGAGTGACTCGGACGAGGGGAGTGACAGCAGCAGTGGCTTTGCTGTAACGCAGTGAGTGATAGTAGAGTCACGTCTGTAGACTATAATTTCCCTAAGAGTAGCCTACAGACTGAGATGTTAAAGCGTTGGCAGAGCACTATTAACATTAAAATGTAGACCTCAACAGAGTCAGAAGCACACGCATAGGGAGCGGGGATCCGCGACTCAAACACTCAATTGGCCACAACATAGGCTGGACGGATCAAACAGGCTCGATGAATGACGAGGCGGGAGTTGGTTCAGTTTTACTCAGTGACTGTTCGTGACTGAACAGCATACTAGGGAGATTAGAGAATGGCTGTTGTAGTCAACTAAAGAGGATATATTCCGGTTTCACAATTTCTCGCGCTGTAACTGCCATTTTGTTGACATATTAATGAAATGCCGTCTGACCCGCCTTTGGCGGATCAATGCACGACAGTCATCCGGTCTGTTCGGATGAGGTCTTTACCCGGCTCTCCAACCGGATCCTCCGGGTTTTTTATCATCTCTATGTGGAATACAATACTCTTACAAAAAATTGGAGTGATCCAAGTGCTTAGAATGGTTCAATTGTACAGTAGTCAATTAAACTATAATATTAATAATAATTACTAATAGGATAATAATTATTATCCATAATAACGTGCTATCAATGCTGTGTTGAAACAAGGATTTTTTTGTTTGTTTTCCTTAGTTGTTTCCTTGACTCAAAACTAAACACATTAAATAAATCAAAGAAAAAATAGTTGCAATACCTACTCTGGCCACAAGTGCCTTGCATAGTAGTTGCAATACCTGCTTTGGACACAATCGCCTTGCATAGTTGCAATACCCACTGTGGCCACAATCGCCTTGTGTAGTTGCAATACCTCCTCTGGCCACAATCTCCATACTCAACCTTTAGAGTGTTTTTTCTCAGAATTTCTCTAAACGACTAAGTTGACTTTGGGTAAGTATAACATTTGACAGAGACAAGATAGGAAAATAACGAAAACACCTTTGGAAAGAGCTTGAAATTGACTTTCAAATGCTAACAATATCTCAAAAATGTAAAATCCCACCATGTGAAGGGTTTTCCCAGATCGCATCACATATAGTCAAATCACTTGGGGTGTCTCAGATGGCGCACTTGTGCACTTCGGGCACTATATTTCAGTGCATAGGGCGATTTCAAAGTAAAGTTTTGTTAGTTCAGTGCACTGAAAAGCGCCCGGTTGATGCCCTAACACTGGCGGAAAACGCAGTCCTTGAACGATGGACACTTCACGCACTAAACGGGCGCCATGTTGACAATAAAACGGAAGTAACGTGATGTTCAGTTCAGTAGAAGAGGTTGGTCAACTGTCTCCTGTACTTCTGTAAGTAATGTTGCTGAGACACCAATCTTTTCATGCCAAGCCAACAGAGGCGATTCCTCTTTGAGTACAAGGGAGGCGCCGCCTCCTGTCCAAAATCACGGAGAATAGTATGTAAACTAATGCTTTACACAACTTAATAACATTGCTATTTCAGACCCAGCTCCATAGAAAATGCATGTGCTCAACTTAGAGATGAAACCAATCTGTTATAAGATCCCGAGGCTCGCACGAGTTTTTTTCCGCTCATGACAACGCAAGCGAGTCGAGTCTCAATGGACTTCAATGGCATGTGGGATCAGGGATTGTACGATTTTTCAATGGCAAAATGCTAAACGGTCATTGGCTATTGCCGTGAAATTTTTTTGATTTTGAGACTGAGCCTCACTGGGAGTGAATGGAGAAGAGAGAGGAGGGGGGAGGGACCGGAGACTGGAGCTCCGACTTGTGATTGGGTGAACCCCGTGTCAGTAGGCTACAGTAGTTGATTTCATTTCGAAATGCGGATATGTTATTAATTTGACTGAGAAGTTTCGTCGTGGTAACCAGTGGGGAAGCTATTCATTGCGGTGTACTCCAGTTTTGTGTACATATTCTTGTAAACCTAGTGACACTAGTGTTGCGAATAAAGTCTTAATAGTGGCATGTCCTTATCCTTTTTAATCTCCAAAAAAGTTGAAGTTGCCTACTTTTCGTTAGGGCTAGCTTGCAAGAAAGCTAGAGAGCTATGCAAAATGCCAAGCATTGTGGATTAAATTCTGGCGAATTCCAGTCGTCCTTATGAGGAGAAAATTAATATCAAGGAGCAGAGCAGAGCACTGCCTAATATTGACTTGGTGAAAAAGGTAGGGAAGAACAACCGTTTCTTTTGAGCTTTCGTGGTGTCTTATCAACTGGTTAACTGCCAAGTCCCGTGAGTGGCGAGTCCTTGTTTCCTACTGTGTTGGCAATGTCTGGTAAATAATTAAAGATTTTGCGACCTCTAGTGGTAAGTTAAGCCGTGCACCCAGTAATGATAATAATAATAATAATAAAAACATTTCCCAATGAATAGGCTACAAGGGGGATAATGATTAATGATTAACAAATTTGTTTCAACAAGAGTCCTTTAGTGTGTGAGGCCATATGTGGCTCAGGACCAATGTAAGATGTGTGTCAAAATCCCCCCCCCCCCCCTTATTTTTGCGTTCTGGACATATTGTAATTGAACAGCCTCCCCTGTTTGACAGACTACCAGCCGCCACTGCAAGCCAAGTATTGTACACGAAATAGCTGCCAGTTGGGATGACGAAAATGTAACTACAAGCATGACACTGCAATGTAAACAGTAGCCAACGGATATTTTGGTGAGCTAATGCAAGCTCCACCGTCACTTCCAGTGAAGGCACAGTGCATAGTGCGTCGACTTTTTCACAACACTATGCACTGAAGACCCCCAGTGCACTGTGAGCACTATGCACTGACTGTCAGTGCACTGCCATAAGTGCGGCATCTGAGACACGGCAAGTGTTTCATATATTTCACGTTGCGTGACTTTTGTTGTCTAAAACGTTGCTTTTACTGTTATGCAGACATCTAAGTACGCCATGGTGGACCGTGTGGCCATGGAGTTTGCAGATGGGGTACACTGGCATTACACCTGCTCATGTAACACCGCCACAGCAAGGGCCAGCTCCATCAGCTTGACATCCACCATGACTCATCAAGGTATAATGCTTGTTTAGTCCACATGCATTGTCATTGAAGTGGTATCATTAATGCAAATGTGCCAGAAATCAGAAGGATCAGATGTGTATGTGAAAGACTAATGTGTTACTCCGTTCCATTGCCATAATAGGTTTTCTGGGGCTCTACCCCAACTGCCTCCATGCGCGTACTCTCGTGCTCATAGTGGGGGATACAATGAGTACTGGTAAGCATATGAAATATTTGCATTTCTGTGGTTCTGTAACAGAAAGCCCTTGTTCATACACTACGGTATGTACTGTATAGCTTCAGTGATTGTGACAGTTTTTTTCATGTGATTTTGCAATTTTTTCAGACGCTGACATGCAGCAGGAAGATGTGAGTATTCGCATTAAACTAGTGATTAAAACAAACCTTCCATATCAATCACATACTGGTCCTGGACATGATGGTCCTAGAACAGTCCTGAGTGTGTTTGATGTTATATTAATCGTACAGTTGGAGCAGTCTACCTCTGCATATCCTCCAATCCCCCTCATTGACTACATTAACAAAGCATCTAAAATCACACCACTCCACTGTGGCATATGGTCCTTCACCCCTCCCCTCTCCCCAATACTCTAGCCCCATCTGCTAAAGAGACCTCTGCTTGTTTTTGAGGATTGTATTCTGCAGCATGTAAACCCCGCCAAAGTCTACTTACTAGACTATGACAGTGTAATTATGGAAGTTATACAAGTCAGACACTCTTTGTCAAACCAAATCTACTATAACATGTGAATGTGCAGGCGACCAGGTTGCTATCTCTGATTGCTATAGTTATTACTGTAATTAATTGTGGTTTGAGTGAATGTTGCTAATATACTGACTGAATTTTTTTTTTTTTTTTTTGCCTTTCAGGAGTCCCCAGATATTTTATTTCCCATCCCCTTTGACCCCACAAAATTTATTTTCAAACAAAAAACAGGGTGCACTGTAGTGGCAGGGAAGGACAGGAGACTGTTCTGCTGCCTCTGTCCCAGCCATCACAGCTGTACCCACATCAGTCACCTCAAGGCCCAGAGGCACGTCCCTGACCTGCATAGAGACAGTGAAAAAACACCTAATTTTGAAGCATAAAATTGAGTCAAAACCCTATTAAATGTGATTTAAAAATATTTTTTCAATTGAATGTTGTCAGCATGTATGTCCTGTGCACCTGGAAAGCCTTTATTGACAACTTACCCAAGCCACCAAGGATTTCAGGTCATTTTTCAGAAATTTATCTCGAAAAATGAAGGGTACATACATTAAAATAGGCACAACTTTTTTTCGCGATATTTCCGCCCGAGCAGACCCTCCAATTATTTGTCCTAAGGGATAGAACTAACAAAAAAATCACGAATAAAAAGTATGGCAGGCCATGTCAGGTTCCTCCCATTTTAAAGCACTTTTGAGAGTTTGGCTCCCCGGCTAGAAGGACAGAAGGCTGTACCCACATCAGTCGCCTCAAGGCCCAGAGGCACGTCCCTGAGGTGGCTGAGTTCCTGACGTGCATCGAGACAGCCACGCAGCATGTGGAAAGGTCCCTCGTGGCTGTGTCCACCAAGCCCATTAACTTCCACATTCACGAGGCAGACAAGGTTTGTTGATTTTTGGATGGACTTCCAGGAACCAGGATTCTACTCTTGTCCAACAACAGCACCTCCCGACAATACTCTGTGTTACGTTAATTTCTAGGTGGTTTACAGAACATCCCCCTCATCTCTTCTACCTGCAGGTGATGCCACAGCAGGGGACGTGTGCACAATGTGGACATGAAATGGCGGCAGTGCCCACCGACAATGTGCCACTATTTCACAAATCAGATGTCTTCCCTGTCCAGAGTAAGTTCTCTTTAACATTTAATTATCCTTCAAATGTCAGTCATAACCTCACATTAACACACATGGAGAATATTGTTGTTGTTCACTTTTTGTTTTTATTCATGTAGTTCATGCACTGGCTTAAAGGACGCCACTTCACAGCATGGACTGACCAGTGTTGCCAGATTTTCTATGACAAATAAGCGACTGACGTCCTAAAAACAAGCCCAAAAGAAGCGACTGAGGGGCGTCGTGAAAACAAGCCCAAAAGAAGCGACTGAGGGGCGTCGTGAAAACAGTCCCAAAAGAAGCGACCGAAGGGGTGTGTTGTCAGTCGCCTGCCTGGTCAGGGAAGACCTTGCTCTTTGTGGGGGTCTGCGTGGCAGCTAAAATCCCCACAAGTGACCACAGAAAGTGGGAGTTAACAATATTGTAGTAGGGTCACTTGTAAGGATGAGTGAGAAAAAACAAGTTGCCATTGAGAAACACATTCAAATCACCACCAGAGCAGGAGAAAACTGCAAGCCCAACTCTGAAAAGAACAAGCCCAAAAAAACCGCAACCCGCGACTTTACAAAATTAAAAGCGACTGCTCAAAAAAAGAAGCCCAAAGTCGCGTATAATAAGCGGACTTGGCAACACTGGGACTGACAACAATCCCTTAACTTATATACTGACAAAACCCAGACTGGATGCTTGTGAACAGCGCTGGATGGCCAAGCTTAAGTCATACAGCTTAGACCCCAAAAAGGTTGTCTCGGACGCCGTGAGCAGAGAGCTGTTTGTTACGTCCTGCATAAGACACCGCCTCGTCACAGAGCCTTATATCACTCCAGAAGAGAAAGGTAATCACGGCAGAGAGGAGGAGATCGAGAAATAAACTGGCAAAGTTTATTGGTTAAAGTGAGGAGTGGGTGAAGAAAATGGAAAGATACAGGAACATTTCCAGCTTTGTGGACGACATTGAAATCACAGTAAGTAATGTTATTTTTTATAAGAAAAGTTCTGATCAAAGAGCATCATACAAACTGTAGCTAAGCTCAGGTATAATTGTATCATATAGAAAATAAATTTACAAATCAATATGGCTTGTTGTGATGCCGGCTTATCTCCGGTGACTTTTTAAAATTACATAAAAAATATGGTAGGTAGAGACAGACAGACAGACACACAAATACAAACCTGTCAACCACACTAGACAGCTGACTCTAAATGCAATGTAAATGACATTTGCTTGAATTATAATTTAATATCAGACTACGGCTTTCAAATAATGCATACAAGATATACAAGGCATACATACAGTCGTGTGAATGTGCAGGCGACCAGGTTGCTATCTCTGATTGCTATTGTTATTACTGTTATTAATTGTGTTTGAGTGAATGTTGCTAATATACTGCATGCTTTTTTGCCTTGCAGGAGTCCCCAGATATTTTATTTCCCATCCCCTTTGACCCCACAAAATTTATTTTCAAAGAAAAAACAGGGTGCACTGTGGTGGCAGGGAAGGACAGAAGGCTGTTCTGCTGCCTCTGTCCGAGCCATCACAGCTGTACCCACATCAGTCACCTCAAGGCCAAGAGGCACGTCCCTGAGGTGGCTGAGTTCCTGACCTGCATAGAGACAGCCACGCAGTATGTGGAAAGGTCCCTCGTGGCTGTGTCCACCAAGCCCATTAACTTCCACATTCACGAGGCAGACAGGGTTTGTTGATTTTTGGATGGACTTCCAGGAAACAGGACTCTACTCCTGCCTAACAACAGCACTGCCCAACAATAATTGGTGAATTAACGTTAATTTCTAGGTGGTCTACAGAACATCCCCCTCATCTCCACAGCAGGGGACATGTGGATGTGGAAACGAAATGGCGACAGTGGCCACTGACAATGTGCCACTATTTCACAAATCAGATGCCTTCCCTGTCTAGAGTAAGTTCTCTTTAAAATTGAATTATCCTTCAAATGTCAGTCATTACCTCACATTGAGAATGTTGTTGTTGTTAACTTTTTGTTTTTATTCATGTAGTTCATGCACTGGCTTAAAGGACGCCACTTCACAGCATGGACTGACAACAATCCCTTAACTTATATACTGACAAAACCCAGACTGGATGCTTGTGAACAGCACTGGATGGCCAAGCTCAAGTAATGCAGCTTAGACCTCAAGTATGTCCCAGACCCCAAAAATGTTGTCTCGGACACCGTGAACAGAGAGCCGTTTGTTATGTCCTGCATAAGACACCGCCTCGTCATAGAGCCTTATATCACTCTAGAAGAGAAAGGTCATCACGGCAGAGAGGAGATCGAGAAATAAACTGGCAAAGTGTATGGGTTACAGTGAGGAGTGGGCGAAGAAAATGAAAAGATACAGGAACATTTACAGCTTTGTGGACGACATTGAAATCATAGTAAGTAATGTTATTTTTTATAAGAAATGTTCTGATCAAAGAGCATCATACAAACTGTAGCTAAGCTCAGGTATAATTGCATCATATAGAAAATAAATTTACAAATCAATATGACTTGTTGCGATGCTGGCTTATCTCCAGTGACTTTAAAATTACAAAAATATGATAGGTTTGTATTTGTGTGTGTGTCTGTCTACCTGTCTACCACACTAGACAGCTAAATGTAAATGCAATGTAAATGACATTTGCTTGAATTGTAATTTAATATCAGACTGCGGCTTTCAAAAAATGCATACAAGATATACAAGTCATACATACACTCGTGTGAATGTGCAGGCGACCAGGTTGCTATCTCTTGCTATTGTTATTACTGTTATTAATTGTGTTTGAGTGAATGTTGCTAATATACTGCATGCTTTTTTGCCTTTCAGGAGTCCCCAGATATTTTATTTCCCATCCCCTTTGACCCCACAAAATGTATTTTCAAGCAGAAAACAGGGTGCACTGTGGTGGCAGGGAAGGACAGAAGGCTGTTCTGCTGCCTCTGTCCCAGCCATCACAGCTGTACCCACATCTGTCACCTCAAGGCCCAGAGGCACGTCCCTGACCTGCATAGAGACAGTGAAAAAACACCTAATTTTGAAGCATAAAATTGAGTCAAAACCCTATTAAATGTGATTTAAAAATATTTTTTCAATTGAATGTTGTCAGCATGTATGTCCTGTGCACCTGGAAAGCCTTTATTGACAACTTACCCAAGCCACCAAGGATTTCAGGTCATTTTTCAGAAATTTATCTCGAAAAATGAAGGGTACATACATTAAAATAGGCACAACTTTTTTTCGCGATATTTCCGCCCGAGCAGACCCTCCAATTATTTGTCCTAAGGGATAGAACTAACAAAAAAATCACGAATAAAAAGTATGGCAGGCCATGTCAGGTTCCTCCCATTTTAAAGCACTTTTGAGAGTTTGGCTCCCCGGCTAGAAGGACAGAAGGCTGTACCCACATCAGTCGCCTCAAGGCCCAGAGGCACGTCCCTGAGGTGGCTGAGTTCCTGACGTGCATCGAGACAGCCACGCAGCATGTGGAAAGGTCCCTCGTGGCTGTGTCCACCAAGCCCATTAACTTCCACATTCACGAGGCAGACAAGGTTTGTTGATTTTTGGATGGACTACCAGGAACCAGGACTCTCTCTAAGAACTCTTCTTAGACTCTTGTCTAAGAACAGCACTTCCCAACAATAATCTGTGAATTAACGATAATTTCGAGGTGATCTACAGAACATCCCCCTCATCTCTTCTACCTGCTGTAGATGGCATCATGCAGCTGATGCCACAGCAGGGGACGTGTGCACAATGTGGACATGAAATGGCGGCAGTGCCCACCGACCAAGTGCCGCTATTTCATCAAGCGGATGTCCTCCCTGTCCAGAGTACCGGTAAGTTGTCTTTACATTTTCAGTACCCTTCCAATGTCAGTCATTACGTCACATTAACACACAGTAAATGTAGTCATTTACTTTTGTTTTTATTTATGTAGTTCACAAGAAAGTGTGCAGCAGCTGCAGGAGGGAGACGTGTTTTGATGTTGGAGAGATCTCCATCTTGAATATGGCATCGTTCCTCATCCACCACTCCCTCCTGAGGGGGAGCGTGTCTGTTCCCACAGCCCATTGGTCCCACATCACAAGATATTTAACATTATTTTTTAGGCCTATTGGTTCTCTTAGATTGCTTGGAAATGTGGGAACATGGAGTTGTAGAGCATAGGGCCTATATTTGAATAATTTCTTAAAACTGGGAACATGGAGCAGCGGGAATAAGCTGGGACCATTTGGGCTGTGGGACCAGTGGCCTGACCCCTCCTGAGGGACTACATGCTGCACTTTCTTTTTTTCTGGGTAAGTTTTCTTCTTTGAAGACGCCCAAGTTACTGCATGTAACCAGTGTTGCCAGATTGGGCTGTTTCCCGCCCAATAGGGCTGCTTAGGATGGCCGTGTGCGGGTAAAAAGGGCATTTAGCAGGGAAAACCAGCCCAATTTTAGCCATAGAAATTAATAGAATTTGTGCTTCTAGGCGGGTTTCGAGCATTTTTTGGGCTGGAAATCATTAGTCATCCTAAGCAGCCCAATTGGACAGGAAACGACCCAATCTGGCAACATTGGAAGGGGAGCCAGGGGTCTTCCACACCAGGGCGGTAACGCGTTTATCTTGAATATGGGATCGTTCCTCATCCACCACTCCCTACTGAGGGACTACATGGTGCATTTTCTTTGTTCTGGGTAAGTTTTCTTCTTTAAAGATGCCCAACACTATAAATTATATGTGTTGTGTTAAAAGTTACTGCATGTAAGTTTTGTATGTATTTCCATATCAAAACAAGACTTCCATTCACAATTGTTACAGAGTATGGAAACAAAGAATGCAGGACTCTTATATAAATTCTGTGACCTTGGTCACACATCATTTAAATAATTATGTGTTGTGCATAATTTACTGGAGTGTGCTATGGGTTTAGTGTGATGGAGAGCTCAGAATCTGTGAATCTACCATTTACTCTTCTCAGGACAAGGTTTCAGTCAGTGAAATATCAATACACCCTCTCAATCAATAAACCATTCCAGTTACGGTGTAACATACTCAAATGTTATTATTAAACAGCTTCCTTGGCGGAGGTTTGCACCGTCTTGAGAGCATTTCTAGTAATTACTATATTGGTAATGTCCCTAAACATTTGCAGGACCCCGGGTTGTCCTGTATGACAATGCCTGCAAGTTGCCATCTAAAGCAAATTTGTTTATCTTGGTCTCAAGAGAAATTAACAGACCAAGGATATGGATCACTGGAACCATGTCGTGTGGTCTGATGAGACAGAGACAAATTTGCTTTAGATGGTGTCAAGCATGTGTGGTGGTAAACAAGTGAATTTGACCAAAAAAGTGCATCATCTGGCTCGTCAAGCATGGTAGTGGGACTGACATCGTTTGGGGATGTATGAATGCCGTCAACATTGAAAATATGAATTACACCTAAAGAAGGATGCATATCAACATGAATTGTGACTACAGAAGCAGATCATGATACTCTCCATAGGATTTCATTCAAAACTCACACCCATCTATTTTAACCAGGTGCAGACTCAAAATGTACAATTTCAATGTACTGAAAGGTTGAAACACACACCGATGACCTCCATTTTAATTCCTTTTCATTTCGAAAATGAAAAAATGAATGTAATTGCTGCCAAAGGTGGTTCTACAAAGTATTAAGCAAAGGCTGTGAATTTACTTTGTAAATATGATTTCTTCGTTTTTTATTTTTATAAATTTTCAAAACTGTCAAGACAACTTGTTTTTCACATGGTCATAATGGGACAATTTGTGTAGGATTTTGACAACAGAGATTATTTTTTAGCATTTGGAATAAGGCTGTAAGATAATAAAATGTGAAAAAAGTTAAGTGCTGTGAGTACTTTCTGGATTGACTGCATATAGCTAATTTCCATCTGCAGTCACTGGACAGGTAAAACAAAAATTAAAATACAGTGCATGAACAAATAAGCACATCAATAGGCCATGGGTTCATAGCCCCAAACAGCACATACACACACACCCATTAAAATGGCATACAGTAATGAGACGTATATTGAATTAAAAATCATATGATTAGTGTTGACAAGACTGGTTGGTTAAAGGGACATAATGGTCAAAAAAGGTACTGCAACTATGCTGCTCATTGAAACTGGGCTGCCTATTGCCGAATTTGATCTTTACATGAAAGTGTACTAAGTATTAAACAAATATTTTCTAGTATGGTCCAAGTAGAGTCATTTTTGCCACTAAAAATGGCTATTTTTGGAAATTCTAAATGGCAGACCAAGGAGAAGATCCCCCTTTTCATGTATGAAAAGTGCAATTTTTCCTGTCATAATGAATACTTAGAATTTGATGGTGGTGTTAAGTATTCATGAAAAAGGTAACATAACATTACATAAAAGGTAACATAACATTACATCCACCCCTAATGGTGGAAAAATTCTTAGACGTGGGGGTGCTGCATTGTGAATGATTTCATGAATTAGACGCAGATCAGCAAACTGTATGATCTTTTGATTCAGTATTTTTGGTGTATGTGTGTGGAGAGGGTGTTGGCTATGTGTGCTGCATTACCGCAGAGATACACCAGCGGCGACGCGATTCAAGCGACAAGAGTGTAGCAGCAAGCGATACGAGAGATTGAGGAGACTAGAGTATGTCCGTACAGGCAGAAGGCAAAGCATTCAAGCATTCCCATTGGCTGTGGCCACTGACCTCTATACAGTCATTGGCTGTCGCGGCTTGTCGCCGAACCACGTCATAGAAAGTTGAAAAGATTTCAACTTCAAATTGTCGCGCTCGTCGCGCAAATCGCTCTAGTCTCCAGAATCGCTTTTGTCTCTCGACTCAATACAAAGTCAATTACTTCCGTCGCTCGACTCGCTTAGATCGCCGCTGGTGTATCTCTGCGGTTAGGATGAGGATACTGATGTGGGAAATGGTTTGCAGTGTTACCAAATTAGCGACTTTTTGACGTCCCTGGCAACTAAAGACCAAATCTAGCGACTTTAAGGGTACATCTGGCGTCTTTTTAAAATGTGTATTTTCAGTGACAAATTCATTGTTTTCAACATAATTGTGACTGCGCTCGCCGTCAGAAGCGTTTCCCACGGTGAAACAGGGCTGCAGATTAGCTATGATCTCCAAAAAGTTGCTAGTACCGCCTATTTGTACTGTGGATGACGGCATTGGGGCACATTTTCTGTAGATCAACGCGCCATACGTAACGTCATAACGTCATCTAGTGGCTTTCCAGCGAGCAAATAGCGACTTTGGCTGATTTTCTTTTGGCAACACTGACGGTAGGGACACCTAAGAGGTGAAGCGAAGAGAGGCGAAATCCAACCGTCATCAGGTCGTCGCAGCGAATCAAATGGAATGGAACAGTTATGTTGTTGATATAACTGGGCCACGGCAGGCGAATTTGCTCCTCATTTGAATAACATTAAGCTTCGCTTCTGTTCGCTTGCCTTCGCCTCTCTCATAGGAAACAATGGCTAAGTTCTCAAATTCGTGTGTATGTGTCCCTACCGTGATGGTGTGGCGAGCAAAGAATACAAATATGTGGCATGCAATGCGTGGTCAGATGGCAAATGGAGTGCCATGTCATCATCAAGGGCGATGGCTCATAAAGTCAGTCAACTGTCTCTGACTCTGAGTTGCCATATGTGTCTGACCAAATCCTGCCGAAAAGCTTCTGTTGGAACTGTATAAACATGTTATCCTATAGCCTAATTATTCTATAGCTATGATTCAAACATTTTGCTTCTATACAAATGTGCCTTTCTTGACTTGTTTGAGAGTTCAGAGTAAATTACTGAACTGTGCGGAGACTCTGTCTCTGTCTCTGTATCAGGCATTCCTGAGATTAGGTTGTCTGCCACTTTACCACAACAAAGAGCTGGGCCAAGGCCTGTTCGTGTGTTTGTGTGTGTGTGTGTGTGTGAATGAATTAATCTCTATCCGGGTACGCCCCCTTCTCCCTTAGCGGATAGAGATAAAATTGTAATCAGGGACATTTCCTAAATAAATATGGCTTGGAGATATTACAGCGGGTAGGACGAGTGGGGAAAATGGTGACTGACGGTTCTCCCCATCCGCTCTCCAAGCCGGCTTGAAACTTAATTAAGGATTCTCTGTGTCTTTCATTTCAGGTGTTTCATATTTACAAATGTTAAGGGTTTGAACCTAACATTTACTTGGTCCTTCAGAGCCGGATCCCAAGATACCCGACGATTCCAGCACGCGAGGAGGGAACCAGGAAAGTCTGTGGCCACAGCACTAAGACCCGTTTCAGGGACTGGTCTCTCCCTCGCAGGCTGGGATCCGACGGTTGACGGGAATCTTGAAAAGACCAGAGAATCGTGAGTAGGCCTACATTTTTATTTTTATTTTAAAAGGATTGAATGAAAAAACGGTAAAATAAGAGAAGATAAAACCCTGACAATTCTAGACTCTATCAGGTAAACGTAAAGGGAGGGCAGACTCCCCTAGTACGAGAAACTAGTTTAAATTCTGTGTTCTCTGCGTTGAGAGAAAGTGTGCGTGAAAGGATTCGTATTACCACTCGGTAATACGTTTCATACCAATACAACAAGGTTCAAATAGCGAGTCTTTGTGGAAGCCTGTATGCAAGAAGATTCCACCTGTGAGGTTGAAGTGAATCTTACCACAAACGATCGTTGATCGCTATCTTGTTGAAAAGTGTATCCAACAATAGAGGCACTGTAGGTGTTGTGACGTTGGACTAAATTCATAGAGACAAAATGGGGGGCAGTAACAGCAAAATAAGTGAAAAGTTCCTTGCTGAAATGCAATGCAAGGACTGGAAAATTGTGCATAGAGAAAATCCTAGTGCAGTAGCACCGCTGTGTTACTGGGTAAAAAACTATGGGTTTAATGGAAATTTGTCTACAACAAACCTAACATTTATGGCCTGGCCAGCAGGGCCAACAGGAACACTACAATGAACACCAAAACTATCACGGCCAACGTCGAGGCCAACACCAAAATTCCTGACTAGACCGAGAGCACCAGTATCGACCGTACGGGCATGGCCCCTCGGCCGATGACTGGTTTGATGATAATGAGGAAACGGGCGGGGATGTGGAAGAGGTAGACGTCGTTCTAAACTTAGAGGGATTGTTGTACCAAGAAAAAAAATTAGACCTGAAATTACCCTTCTGGTCAAAGGGACCCCCGTACGTTTCCTCTGTGACTCTGGTGCTAGCCGCACTGCAATGCAGGAAATAGCAAAAATAGCAAAACTAGTGTGAAAAAGCAAATGACAGCCATTTGGATTACTCACTGAGCAGTTAATGTCTCAGATAGCCTACCATATAATAATAATAATAATAATAATAATAATAATAATAATAATAATAATAATTGTATTTGTATAACACTGTGTCATACAAGGCAAGTAATATGGATATCTGTTTGTCTGTCTGTGTGGGCCCTATTTGTTGTATGAATTGTCCTAGTGGGACACCCCACTGTGTGTGTGAGAAAGATTGTATATGTGTCTGTGGAGTGTACGTGTGTATCTGTGGAGTGAGTGCCTAAATATGTCTGAGAGTGGAAGAATTTTTTTTTTGAGTGTTTAGTGAAGGTACTCTATTGTGTTCAGAGTTAGCTGGAGCTTGGGAGTGCACATGTTGAAACAACATTTTTAAAATAAGAATAAGCCTTTTATTTTATTCTAAAATTCAACTTTGAGGTGTAGGATTTTGTCATGATTTTGTTTTTCCACACATTCTTACCCATTTATTTTTGATTAGGAGAAAACAGGGTTGTGGAGTTATGTTGTTTCTTTACTATTTTCAATTGAAAGTTAACATGTTAATGTTTAAGCCTTTAAGACACGGCATTATAAATTAGCTGTTACCAGAATGGCAATGACCAAGTCATAATGTATTACTAAAGGCCCCGTGCACTGTCATGGTAGTGTAGTGTAGTTGCAAAAGAGTTTGCTTTCATGATTTACAGTACCAAAATGTCTTTGTTTCTTCTAAAGAATAGATGAAGCTTTCTCCTTGTTCTTATTTTTTTAAAAGAACAATGGGTTTGAGATCTTGAAATAACGCAGGCGTTATTTGATGGCCCAAAGGTGCTGTGAGTAAACCTAATTTGGACCTGGTCTGAGAGTTAGGTCACATGTGCTGAACATTTCTAGAAATTTAGGTTGTCATTTTGTTTTGATTGACGTTTAACTATGACTTATTTCTTTGTTTTATTTCATCGAATTTCTTGCCTTATTATGTTCTATTTTGATGAGTTATTGATCAATGGATCATGGGTTTGGTTTAATTTTAATGAATTAATAATTTTAATTTTAATGGTTTATTTTAATGACTGGAGCACAATGTTGACTCTGATAAACTAGACTCTGAATACACAGAGGCGCTTGACAAAATCACCCCAGCAAAGATAACAGTGTCCTATGTGTAGATGTTTTCATTAGCTCGGATAGATATTAAAAGGCTCAGAGGCTCTCTCTAAGTAGCCCAAGGTCTTCTGCAGGCAACCCTTATCAGACACAGCAGGCCCAACTATAAACATGCAAATTTCTGTGGCAGAGACAGAAAGACACTTAATATTGAGACCTCCAACAGTGTATGCTAAACCACCTGTTTGTCACTGAAAAGACAATAAGAAATAAGAACTAAAAAAAACTGAACACCGACCTAGATAAACAATACCAAAGCTTAAAGATATGTTAAATATCTATCATTGTCATTAGTTTAATACTGTAAGTGTGAACATTGCTTCACATGGTGTGTGATGAGACATGTCAATGTTCTCTATTTGCTTTTAAAAGTTTGAATTTGATGACGTTGGGATCCTTATATTTTCATTTGTTTGATTTATAAACAAAGAGACAGTTGTCTAACTCTGTCTTTTCATTTCAGTCGTCAACTTGCAATCAAAGTGAAAACTGATTGCCAATAAGGTTTTAGTTCCGTTACAAATGTTTTATGTAGCCGATACATGAAGTCAATCATTTTTTGCTCTGATTTGATTTCAAATTGATCTGGCTTGAGTGTACATGAAAGAAAGTTGTTTTCCCTATAATACTTTTTTTGTGTTCTTTGAGGAACAGGCCCAGTGTTATGGAAACGAGCTGAAACACAGCTGATGTGAATGGAAGGAACCTAGACAATACCAATGATCGCTAGGTTAAGTGAATTTTGTTTTTAATTTGATAAGTTTCACAAGATTTTCCCAGAGTTTGTTTTGTTTCAATTGGGTAATAATTTTAGTTATAACACTTGATAAAATAACAACTGTTATTTTTTTTCTTTCTTTCAAACCATGAAAAGTTTGACCTAAAGTTAGACAAGGTCTTACCTTTATACCTTAGATAAAGGGTCTGTCCGGTTGTTTGTTTCATTTTTCTTTTAAAGTTGCGTATTTTACAATGGCAGTTGTGTTTTCTTTCTTTTTATCTCTTACATTTTGATTGGTTGATCTAGTGATCTGTATGTCTGGGTGATGACAGTGAAACTTTGGAATGGTGTGAGAAAGTAGGATTCTCAAATATTTTTGGATTCTCAAATATTACTCATACTCAATTTTTTTTATTTTTACAAAATACATTTTTGAATGTACTGACATTATTGGCAGGAGTTGGGCTAGGCCCCTATATCACCATGACCTCATTACAAAAGGACAGTGAGGACTGCATGCCAATATATTTCAGTTCTGTTACAAAGTGATTTATGCAGGCCTAACTATCATGTAAAGACAGCCAATACTATGGGTATAGTCATTTTGTACGGCATGCTTAATGTTTTTTAATGTTTCTTCTACATTCTATATTGGATGAACTATGTGGTCAACACCACATTTTGTCAGTTTGCGTTTATCGCCTGTTCTGTAAGGAACTGTAATGTAAACGTGAGCCACAATAGTCAGATACTGACCAGAGTAATTTTCTTTATCATAATTTTGCTCTTGATAAATTGTTGTTCCCCGGGAATGTAGAGCTATCTATTTTATTTTGATTATAGATTATGAGAGAATGGTTGGGCGGCTTTGAGTTTTGTTTTGTCTAAACTAACAAAACATTTTTTGTTTCTTCTCTATTATAATGCTCTCTAATCTGTTACAACTGCGCACCTCCTCCACACTAATGTCTGTGTGTGGATGAGTTGACTTCTGAGAGCTTATTATTTTTTTTTTTAAACAAATGTTTGAAAAAGCCTGCCTTGATGTAGGCTATGCGAGTGATTCTCTGATTCGGCTACACTTTTAAGTCCGTGGATTTGATTTGCCAATTCCACTAACTATTAAGATTAAGCTTGGCAATTTGTTTGTTTGGCACTATGTAAACATCTAGGTCATTTAGTTGGGAAAAATACTGATATTTGACTTTTTGCTTTTGCCAAAAGCGTAGGGGAATCGTAGAATCACTCATGCACCTATGAACTGGAGGGTGTTGGAAGATGTTTACTTCTCATCATTTACTGTGCTCAAAGTCTGTTTCGGAAATTACTTAAGTCTTATTGAGTCATGTGGATGGCACATGTCTCAAACAGGAGAGATATTTTAGGATTAATCAGTGCATCAAACAAATATGTGTATAGGGCACATGTTAAATAAAACCTTGTTCTGAAACTTCACCCCTTAACCTAACCTAAAACAAACATAAGAGAGCTACAATGTGGAATCAAATTGCATCAGGGTTTGAATCATTTGTATGTTGGTGGTGTACTATAAACAAAAATGTGGACAGAATGAACAACATCCACTATAAATGTGCAGGCGCTGGGCAACAAAACTGAATTCGGGTTCAGGGCCATCCATGAACAACTGAAGGCAACCTGCCTAATGGCATTCCAATCTCGTATTGCGGTTGATATGCTTTTGGCCGATAGGAGTGTGTGCTCTATTTTTGGTTATCAATGTTGTTCCTTCATACCGAACAATACGGCAGCTGACGAAAGTGTCACCAGGGCGATAGAGGGACTGGGATCCCTCAACCAAAAAGAAAATGAAAGACCACTCCAGGGTCGACACTTCAGTGTGGGATGGGTTCTCTGACATGTTGGCAAATACAGACAGTTGGCAGCGTCCATAATCATGTCTATTGCAATATTTGCGGCGATCCTCACGTTATGTGGATGTTGTTGTATTCTTTGTATTAGAGTGTTGTGCACCAGATTTAGTACCACTGCCATTGCACAAATGGAAGAAAAAATGTCAAACCTATATGCTCTTCTAACTAGACAGGATAGTGATGTCGATGACACTATGATGATGTTGTTGGTGGAGACCATGAGCCTCCACACCAATCTGACGATTCCATCCAGGTCCCTGATCTGTTCCCTGACCCAGGGGATTATGCTCGGGGCCTCTAAGTGTACCTATTTAAAGAAAAAATAATTTGAAGTGATCACTGGATGATGTTAATGTTTGCCTCTATATAGAATAAACAGGGGGAAATGTTGGAACTGTATAAACATGTTATCCTATAGCCTAATTATTCTATAGCTATGATTCAAACATTTTGCTTCTATACAAATGTGCCTTTCTTGACTTGTTTGAGAGTTCAGAGTAAATTACTGAACTGTGCGGAGACTCTGTCTCTGTCTCTGTATCAGGCATTCCTGAGATTAGGTTGTCTGCCACTTTACCACAACAAAGAGCTGGGCCAAGGCCTGTTCGTGTGTTTGTGTGTGTGTGTGTGTGTGTGAATGAATTAATCTCTATCCGGGTACGCCCCCTTCTCCCTTAGCGGATAGAGATAAAATTGTAATCAGGGACATTTCCTAAATAAATATGGCTTGGAGATATTACAGCGGGTAGGACGAGTGGGGAAAATGGTGACTGACCGTTCTCCCCATCCGCTCTCCAAGCCGGCTTGAAACTTAATTAAGGATTCTCTGTGTCTTTCATTTCAGGTGTTTCATATTTACAAATGTTAAGGGTTTGAACCTAACAGCTTCTCAAAAAACGCCAAAAATGTGCTACACATTTGTCCGACAGTTTATTTATTCTTATCGTTGATTAATATTAATCTACATTCTTCTATTTCTCAAAGCAACATTTTTTATTCATATCCTAAATCCTATAGAAGGTCTGACCTAAATGGAAAGTTTTCAAAAGTACAGATACAAATTCCTTAAATGACCATGTGCCTCATGGGCACACGGATGGTGCTACTGCATGCCTGCACACTTGGAAAGCATGTCTTATGAGCACCATATTTCTCCTCGCAAAAGTGCTCGAATTCCACTTAAAAACAAAAGGTGGCCTTCTCCCTCGTCGATACTGGAATGTGACCTTGGCCAGTCCAGGGTTGCCAGATTGGGCGGTTTCCCGCCCAATTGGGCGGTTTTGCGTTGGTTTCTGCGGGAAGGAACGGTCTTGGGTGGGTGTGTAACAATTGGGCTGTTTTCAGATGAGTTGGGCGTTTTTTTTTTTTTTTTAATCCCTCTGTAGCTTAGGCTGCCCCTTCTGTGCCCCCTCCAATGTTCAGACAACACATTTAGCCTTGGCTACATCACCCATAGAATATAGGCTACTATTCTACTCCAGCTCAAATCCCTATCTACTCAACTCCAGCCCAAATCAACATATATCTTAGCGCTTGCGCCGTTATGACAGCCGAGAGCGTGGACTCATTAATTTCACTCCGTCTCACAGCAGCATTGCGCTCACCTGCATGTGAGGATAGAGACCGTTTAGACCAGTGATTCTCAAAGTGTGGTCCGGGGACCACTAGTGGTCCGCGACAGAGCTCAGGTGGTCCGCGAGGGGATTGCTACTTGTCCAAAGACAAGCTAGAAGCATGCTACATTCATGACATTATTGCAAAGCTAAATATAGCTAGAGTCATATTTTCACCAAAATAAGACAAGCTTGTAAATGTGAATTACTTTGTAAAAAATAAGGGATCTGCATTGAAATTAGCACCGGTCAACTGTCAATTCAGTTGACAGGTGGTCCCTGAACATTTCTGGGGGGACAAAGTGGTCCTCTGTCAGAAAAAGTTTGAGAAACGTTGGTTTAGACCATCAATCTTTTATAGACAGACAGCCGGGAACTGAAGGAGTGTAGACTGGACTGTGCGACTTCCAAGCAAGGAGCGATTAGTCTCTCGGCGCGCTGGACTCTAGTCGCCACCCAGTGCATGTTGCGGCGCCGTAGACCCCAGGGATGGTCTTGCTTCACAGGACAGTTACGTTTTAACCGTGTGTGTGTGTGTGTGTGTGTGTGTGAGAGAGAGAGAGAAAGAAAGAGAGAGAGTGTGAGAGATTTGTTGTGATGGTCATGTGAACGAGTGGGGAGGGTCGAGGGTCTTAACAGAGGGGTTAGATCATTTTGAGGCATGTGTCAGTGACATGCAGAAGTGCCGCAGTGACATGTCCATTGATTTTATATTAACCACAGACTTATAGGCGTACTAATTATCATCAATAAGTGTAATAATATTTATTAATAAAAAGTATTATTTTTGGAGAGCGCATGAGCCAATAAAATAAACCACCGGTTGGATACAGGATAGCCTGAAAGTTGTGCGCAACCCAAGCTTCAGCTATCCAGGCGCAGGTGTAGGAAAAAATGATCAATATGAGAAGTTTATTAATAAACACCGCACTGGATACAGTCCCCCCCCCCACACACACACACACACACACTTTATCTCGTTAACAACGCGTTTCGCCCTGTGCTTCTCCGAAGACGCACTGGGCGAAAGGCGTTCTCTCATAAAAATAAGCTAAAGAGAAAATAAAGATCAGTATCCACCGAAAGTGGTTTGTTTACAGTTAATGGCTTACAACACCATGACAATTAAATAGGCGAATAGGTAGGCTACATCTTATACCAAAAATGCGTCTCAGTCCTTTTAAAAGTGACCATCAATGGAGGGGAAGCACCCTTGAAGTTGCTGTCGCCAAGCGGGACACGCTGGCTGGCAACAGCTGACTGTGTAGACCGCATCGTCAGCCAGGAGAATGAGTTGGGGTTGCATTTTGCCATGGCAGCCAGCGCAGAGCACTGCTATGCTGCCAGGGTGCTCGGTGAAATGTACAGGGACAAGTCCAACAGCCTGTACCTCCACTTCCTCCGACCAGTCCTGGCAGAAATTAAAGCGGTCAACAAAGCATTCCAGCTCGAGACAGGGGATAGTGTTGCCGTTTTCCGGGACCTCTCGCGGCTCTATCAGTCAACAATGAGGCGTGTGATAAAGCCATCCGTGTTTCGCACTCATAGCCAAAAGCAGCTCAGAGAGTTGGACCTCGCATCCTCCGCTCTCTACCTGTCCCCCTCTGATGCAGATCTGGGCACCATCTTCGGACAAAAAATGGAGGAATGTTCTCTGCCCCCGGACACCAAATCCGCTGTACAGGCGAGATGATTGGAGTTCCTCAAGGAGTTGCTGGTCCAGTATCAGATGCGCCTACCCGAGTCACTGGAGCTGCTAGCACAACTGGAGCTTATATGTCCACCGGCCGTGTTGTCTCGCACCACCACCATCCACGACCTACCCAAGGACTTTTTCCAGGGGTCCCGCGATACCCTGGAAATCCAGTTGAGGAACGTTGCGTGTGCTGGTTTCCCGGCTGACCTCCCCATCGACAAATTTTGGCTGGAAGTGGCAAACTTCAGGGACGCCGGAGGCAACGCATGCTTCCAAGAGCTCGCCTCTGGAGCCGTTAAGATGCTGACGCTCCCTATCTCCAACGCCACTGTAGAGCGAGCCTTCTCGCAGGTGTCCCTACTCAAGAATGACTTGCGCAATCGAATGGGCCTGCCTCTTCTGTCCAGCCTGATGGACGTGCGTGCTGGATTGGCGCGGAATGGACTGACGACGTTTCGTCCACCACAGTCCTTGATCGAAAAATTCAATTCTACCATATATTGAACTTCTACAGCCTATTTGTTTTTGCACGTTGCATAGGTTTAATGCAGTGCTTTTGTTTAGATGGCCTGTTTCATTGAAAGTCCTTGTTCGTAACGATGTAGGCTAGGCCTACCTCGCGCCTGTTCAGTGTTCAAATGTCAACTGCCAACTAGTGCCAGTTATTAACCGAATGAGAAATCGTCCAATCATTGTACAGTTCCAATCATTGTACAGTTCCATCACGTGCTCCCCTGTCGTTCACTATGTTTTTTTTAAAGTGTATATCTCAGGTTAATTTTTATTCAAAATAATGGACTTCCTTTGATAGTTCTACCACTTGAACAATTATCCATCATTTTTTTCATGCAACAGGACATCAGAAAATGAAATATAATGAGGAAAAGTGTGTATTTTCAGTAACATGTTCAAAGAATTCTAATCTATTGTGTGACGTCAGGCGAGGCCATTCAGTAGCCCGCAGTAGCGGTAGCCCTGCATTCTGTAGCCTACGGTGTGTGATTTATGCTGCACGGGTATGAAATAAATATCATTGGCAATATTATATCACGACCGCTACAGGGAGCCATGTGACCGTGAGGCAGTAAAATAGCCTACCAGTGTTCGAACTATGCCAAAAAAAAAAATTGGGGGGGGGGGGTGGGGTTTACGATTGCGCTTGCCTCAAAGTGCGAGTCTCGAAAGCTTGAATTTGGAGAAGTAGGCCTACCATGTGATTTCAAATTTCAAGTAGACCTACACTACAAATTACCAGACATTGTATGTATCAACCTTTAGTAGGTCTATCACGCCATTTCAGCATCATGTCCAAGTGGGAAAGAATGTAAACAGCGACAAATAATAAATAAATAAAACCGTTTGGGTGAATCATTCGCTCCAAGCTTTTTAACGGCAAGGTGCAAAGCAGTCGGCTGCATTGTAAGAGTGCCAGAGATTACCAAATTCAAACGACTGCAAAGCAATCTGTCTGGGCACAGCGGAAAGCACCTGCGGTCCACACGGCCGTCAGCAGAAAACGAATGAACCTCCCTTGGAATACGTCCGAGAACATCAGTACACCGTATGTCAAATGGCGCATTTGTCTACTTGTTTCGAGCACCACGTTTCATTGTCATTGCCGCGAGTTTCTGACAAACCACATAGTTGAGCTGCACAACGTGACACTATCATACACAACATGATGAAGCGCCCCCCTCACGTTTGACATCCTCGGGCCGAAGTCTCATAAGGGGGTAAAGACCGTGAACATAGTGACACACACTTCACAGTGGTGTTGGTGAAAACGAAACGAAGTTGCCTCCCACGGCCCAAACGCAAAATAATGCCGAAAATTGAATGCCCCCTCAGTTGTCCTGGCTAGGGCAACTGGCGCGTTATCACTGCTTCTTATTCAGTGCAGCAGCACTTGCATTGTACTCGCGGTGCACTTGTCTCACAATGCAATCAGCTGCGTGCGCCGGGTCAAATAGTCAACTCTCCCACCTTGTGGACACAGAAGGGAACAATTTGAAGAACGCGTTTCAGACGGACGGACAGACATAGCCTACCCTTTCATAGAGATGCTGGGACGCATCTAAAAACATGGATCCAACGCGCGTAGTAGGAAAATAGAGACTGAAAAGATAGGCAAAAGGCTCTACTCGAAGGCTCCAGCCAACGCTGTTGAAAGATTGTTTGCCTCTCTCCCTGGCCATCTGAATGAGATGCTTTTATCAAACGTCATACCAAATCTACATTGGCCTATAGGCTAGTTTTCGTATTTATGTTTGATCTGGCGAATATTGTTGTTTTACTGTCTTGCTTCAATCGCTCTGTTTGGATTACTTGAAGACTTTCCATGGATTATCCTGCATCGTCTCAGTGCCGTGAGTAACCTGGAACATAAGTAGGCTATATCATCAGAGGTGAGCTTAGTCACTTTTGTCCGCGAGAGACTTGGAAGGCGCTACATTTGCGCCACACAACGTGGATTATTGAAACTGAAGACTTGATTTCTTCTATATGGATATCGTTTGGTAGGCCTATAATTAGCCTACGGACAGTGCAGTTTTTTAGTGACACTCGGACTTTTTTTTTCAAGGAATATAGGTTAACCGAAATAGTCCCGCTTTGTGATACGCATGTGGGTGACCTTTATTGAAGTTGCATGTAATTCTATAGAACAGTCAAAGGAAATTGAAAATGTGATTTTTACAACAGCGACATGACTCGGGTGGTAGGCTATAGGCCTACTTTAGCCAACTGTTTTGCACCTTGGAAAAGTTTGACGCGATTTCAGCACCATGGACAGTCCCTCCCCAGTCGGGCGAATAGCACCACATTTTAGGCTACGCAGATAATTTCCCGTTTGTGCTGTTTGTAATTTAGGTAGCCTATTGCATTTAGCTGACACGATATTGGCAGTTCATTAAACATGATTAAAAGCAAGCCCAAAAATATGAAGGGACTAGTAAAAAAGAAGCCCATGTCGCATAGCCTATAGGTCCAAGCAGAATTTGCAACCCTGCATGAATAGCATTTCTACTAAAACTAGTTGGCCAAAAGTTACTAAATCATTTGGAAGTTGTTACAGTGCCCTGCATGAGAAAAGCCGCACGATTACAGTTGCGATTTCTATTATAGGCCTGCAGGCCACGGCCGTTATATCATTAGTGATCGTCACCTCGCCTATGTAAAATTCCAGGCAAATAAAATTAGAACGTTCACCCATGGCCTCGCCTGACGTAGTCGCCAGGTTACGGTTAAACCCACATTTGCCACAACAAACAACAAAAATCGTTGTTTAACATCGTTTTTGGAGGGACTTATATATGTGGATCATTTATTGAATACAGTGTGTACACATTGATCCAAAGTAGTGGTTAACCTGCGATATACACTTTAACTGAAGCAAAGTAAATGGCAATTCAATTTCAGACCAACATGTGTTTAGAGAATGAATGAATGCATGAATGAATGAAAGAGAAAGAAACTTTACAGTCTTGTGCGAAAACACAGTTTCAGTGCTCACATCAGAAGCACAACCTAAGTCTTCCCCAAAATTCACTGAGGTAGGCCTAGGTGAAACAAATCCAAAAGCCCTCTGCCAAAATTCTAACTTAGAAGAAAACAGATCATATCACTGAAGTCTTTAGGTAATGACTCCCAGTGAGCTGTAATTGAGTTTAAAATGTTAATTCTCTATGAATCACTCCTAGGTGCTACGGCAATATCTGGGAAGATGAGGCCCTTTCTCAAATAGGCCTACATTGAATGACAGCTGTCACGGTGTGTTGCCTACATACACATAAAGATATAGCGTTGTGAAAAGTGGTGTGGACATAATTTTTTACATATTGTGTGGTGTTCATAATTTACATAAGACTATGTGGAAAAAGTGGTGAACACACCCACACAGTGATCTTAAACACTGCGGTCGGGATATGCTGAAATGTATTGGTCTGAAAAAAGACTAGGCCTAATACAATTAATTTTTCAAATTAATTAGCCCTTGGTAATTGATAGATTGAAAAAAAAAAAAAAAAAAACAACAGTAGGCCTACATTTTACATTAATGCAGTATAGGCCTAATGTAGCCTAATTAGGCCTACTTTTTAAAAACAAACAAAAAAACATTAATTTAGGCCCTACCTCAGGCCTATTGTATTAATTTGGAATATTTGGTATATGGTGGTGAGGTTTTTAACTTCGCCCTAGCTGCTACACCTTATTGGTACCTAAAAGTAACATTGAGCAACAATTTTTGACATTGTATCTCATTGTAGCAAAGAAACCAACAGTGATCCATCCTTCTCTCTGATTGGCAAGAGCAACTCTGTCAGCTGGCCACCCTGAAGTTCCTAAACTGAGATTGGAAGGCGGCAGAGTAGTTGTCATGGTAGCGAGAGACTCGGAGGGTAAACGGAGGGTTTTTTAGACTTTAGTAAATGACAACCAACCACCGTACAGCTTTGACAAAGGGTGATTGATTGGCCTACTTGACATTTAATTTGATAAGTGTTGAGTAAATCCAATTTATTCTGTAATGCAATCGAACATTTGATTGCTGCCCAAAGCTGAGTTTTTGACAAGGTGCATAATATGCAGCGCCGTGTGAAATGTTGCAAAATGTAGTAGTAGAGTCTAGTAGTCTCCTAGGTTACACAGACGTCACACACACACACAGTCACAGACACAGCCAGCGCGCGCAGAGAGAGCGATCTGAACTTGTGCACCTCCAGTTAAGTTGTTTAATATTTTACATGAAAGCCGAATAAAGCTTAAGAACCGTCTGATTATGTTACAGATGCCAAACTCTTCGAACGTGGTGGTGGTGGAATATTTTCTACCTAGTGAAAGGAAGGCTATTCAACCGAACTTTGCTGAGGCTAAGCTCATAGCCATGAAATCCGCGGAATACAGTCTACAGATGAGACGTTCAATTGACTGCTACGGGGACCTTACCGTAGGCTATGTGGAAGTATTTGACTTTATTGACAACGAATTGGATAGCAGTTTTCATCAGCATGATTTCGGAGTTATGACGATGATGTAGGCTATTGAGGCTACACACGCAGCCTGGGAAGGGAAGTCACTGGCTATTTCCATTATTAGCACAGGCTGCTGAGTGAATAGGCCTATATTTCGCTGTTTTAGTATGTGCAGTTATGTGCTGGCATATACTTAAAGAATCTCTGCTGGCATGTTATGGGTTGACGGCATGATACCTGCTCTGTTCTTCTGTACTGGAATAATTGACTGATTGTGATGGGTTAGAACACTCTTTCTCAACAGGGGTGCCGAGGCACCCTGGGGTGCCACAGTCCCCCCTCAGGGGTGCCGCGGAAACGTGGCTGATAAATAAATTATGTAATATAATACATATTTGTCTAAATTGATAAAGTCATGCTAGTAAGTGGAATCTTTCATTTGCCATTTACGCACAATAAAGTAAATATAGGTCGTCCCAGTCATCTGCAACTTCAAACGTAGGTCATGTGACGTCTCCAAATGTGTTACTTTTCTAATCTTGTGTGGTATCGGATGCGATAGTTGGTTTGGAGTGCCTTGAGATTTTTCATGAATTGAAAGGGTGCCTCGTCTAAAAAAAAGGTTGAGAAACACTGGGTTAGAAGGCCTACTGTTGCCTGCTTTGTCATTTTATTCCCAAAAGTGGTCTTATTTCTGCTTTGCTTCGAAATAACCAGACAATCCCCCTGTCTTCACATACAAGCAACAAGTACAACTGTTTTGCAATGTGGAGTCAAGTTTTACAAACGTCAGGGCTCTAAATTATATCAGCCAACTGGCCAAATACAGGTGAAATTTCAGCTTTGGCTGGATGAAAAGACCAACTAACTAGCCATTTCAAAGCTATAAAAAGCAAATAAATACACCTAAATGTCTGTACTTGCAGCCTCCGACGCAACTCACTTCACTATATAGGCCCAAAAAGACTTTGTGAGCCCCTATTGAAATTGGGCAGGTTTTAGTGACCCCTGGCGGTTTTTGAACACATTTTGGGCGGGTAGTCATCAGCTACATCTGGCAACACTGCTTTGGGCTTCTCTGGGCTATTCCAAAACCTCAATCTTATTCTAGTGAAGCCATGCTTTTGTAGACTTAGGCGTGTGCTTAGAGAAATTGTTGTTCTGAAAGATTAGTTCCTTTGCATATTCACCTTTCTACCAGGGGGCCGAAGGTTTTGTGCCACTACCACGGCCCCTGTGGAAATGTTCATAATTCCCTCCTCCCTAATGAGGGCCCCAGTTACAGCTGAAGAAAAACAGCACAAAAGAACAATGCTGCCACCACCATACTTCATGCTAGGTATGGTGTTATTGCGGTGATGTTTTGCGCCAAACATACCCTTTTGAATTATGACCAAAAAGTTCAATCTTGGTGAGGTAAATTTTGCAAAAAATACTTCTGTAATCTCCCAAATGCATGTGGGAAGATGTGTTATGGTCAGGTGAAACCGAGGTTGAACATTTTGGACATAATTCCAAAAGGTATTTTTGGCACAAAACATCGCCGCAATAACACCATACCTAACGTAAAGTATGGTGGTGGCAGCATTGTTCTTTTGTGCTGTTTTTCTTTAGCTGAAACTGGGGCGTTCATTAGGGAGGATTGAATTATGAACATTTCCACAGGGGCCGTGGTAGTGGCACAAAATCTTCGGGGCCCCTGGTAGAAAGGTGAATATGCAGAGGAACTAATCTTTCAGAATGACAATTTCTCTAATCACACGCCTTAAAGGGACAGTTTGGTCAATTTCAACATGCAGTTGTATTGCTCACGCTACCCTTGACTTGTCAGTACCTGGTGATGCCACATTTTTCGGCTCAGCCCTTTCCGAGATATGAGCAATTCTAATGGGGGCAGCGTTTGTTTACATTTTTAAAAAATGAAACATAGGCCAACTCCAAATATTTTCCCAAAAGGTACTGCTGTTTGCTAGTTGTCTGCTAATGTTTTATAACCCTTTGGATGTTTTTGGGAATAAATAAAAATGTTTTTTTTTTTTAATGTAAACAAAGAGCTGCCCCCATTACAATGACCAGGATCTCGGAAACGGCTGAAGAAGAAGAAGAAAAAAATCTCAGGCACTGACAAGTCCAGGGTAGTGTGAGCATTACAACTGCATGTTGAAATTGACCAAACTGTCCCTTTAATCTACAAAATAATGGCTTCACCAGATTAATATTGAGGTTTTGGAATTGCCCAGACAAGCCAAAGGTGCTGCAACTAAGAATTAATTTAAGGGTGTGTATATCTATGCAACTATGTTAATTGAAGTCTTTATGCTTGTTTCTAAATTGCATTGAACAGGTTAATAGTTTAGATTGAAGGTGGAAAAAGCTGTGCATTTATTTGTCTTTCTGTCATTTTTTTTACATCACAAAAACCTGATATTTGAGGAGGGGTGTGTAGACTTTTTGAAGGCACTGTACATGAAAAATAAGACACTTTACCAGGGCTCCGAACCGGTTCAAGGAACGAAAACGAAAACCAAAAACCAACTGAATTTTACAAGGAACGGAAACGGAAACGAAAACGAAATGGTCTTCAAGTGTTCCGGAACAAAAACGTTATTCTGAAATCCACAAACCGGTTAATAACGGGGTTTTTTTTTCGTTCTCTATATTTCATACAAGTGCACGATTTTGTTTGAGGAGTAACCATGGCGACCAGCAGTCTTTTAGTTCGGCTACTGACGTGTATGAGGGGAAACATGCATAGGCCTACAGCAACAGCATTTTGCTTCACCTGAGCTCTTGCTGCCGATTGATCGAAAATATTGAGGAGCATTGGCCAATCAGAGTGCGACTGTGCATTGTATGGAGAAACTTCCTGGGTAAATTTTAGGATGTGCTTCTCCTCAGAGATTTTGATAGGAAACTAGAACTAAACTGTCTGTTCTCCTGGCTTTCTCGTAGTGATTGGAAGTTGGCTCTAATAAACCCGCCCTAAAGTTGTTGACCACCAATATCAATTTTTTTTGTAAGAGAAATGACACTTTACCCGCGCTGTTCTTCAGTCTCATTCACGGACAGTAGGCCGCCGCCTACAGAGTTTTATATTGACACCATGGAGAGCAAAAGAGAACATGTCTTGAGATCGGTGTTGGGATTCCTACAGGGACAGAGTATTTGGACCATACAGTCTATGATTTGCAAAGGAATTGGATAGGCGATTTGATGAACCTAATTCGCAGAGTGCTCGTCTCGAGAGGCAACTGGTGGGTAAGTCATGTTTAGCTTACTACTTGTAATGGCACCGCCGAGTGCCTCGATGTTCAATGCGGTTATGGCAAATTATGTTGTCGTAAAGTTACTGAAGTGCTTTTGTTGTGCGCAGTGTATCCCACTGTCGGTTGTAGAGAAGAGAGGTGAGAGCTGGTGTTTTATGTGCTGTAATCAAGGACGTCTTATTTATCTGTTGTTGTGGTCAATGCGGGATAAAGTCATTCGTGGCAGATGGACAGACGCTAGCGTTAGCTGGCCCGCTCAATGTTTCGATGTCGGTATTGCGCAATATTTCCTGGCTGTCATCACGAATAACAGTAGGTCGCGTGTGACAACAAGCAGGGATAGAGAAAGACAGCGCATTTGTTGTTGTTTAAGTTATTATTCTCTTCTGTCGTGCAGAGGGCTGGGCTGATGGGATGGACTACGTGGAAACTCTTACTATTTTGTGACGCTTGTCTGTTAGGCTACAAAAGGTCTCCGGTTTTGTGGTGATGGACTTGCACTGGAATGGTTGGTAGCCGATATCTGAGAACATATCCGAGGTTTCAGACTATGCAACCTGTCCCTTCTCTAGAACTAGTGACCCCTTGCATCGTGCACATCTCAAAACAGTTTGGGATTTTTTGTGGAGCAAATTGTGTCCCTTTTACTTACTTACACGGTTCACTTGCTGCAAACCTCATCATGGCCTATTAAATAAGGCAAGAACTGAAATCCATGCCTATCGACACCTCTTATTATGCTGACGTTTACCTGCGCTATTCCAGAGATTTTTTTAGGAACTCTCTCCGGCTATTTTTTTAAACTCTCTCTGGCTATTCTGTATTGTGCCTCCCTAATCAACATCCACCCACCGCTACTGGGCTGGCATAGGCTACTTTTGAGGCATCCGGTTAAATCTGCCAGGATGGATAGCCCATCTGTGTTTTTGGGTGTGTTATTATTTTTGAGAATTTAGCTGTAAATCAAGGGGAAATAATGAGTACGTCTATTCTAAGATAAAGTCCACGAAAATAGACTTAATATGGCCGTTAAACACTGCAGGAACGTTAAGAACGAACGTTATTTTTCGTTCCGAACCGGTTCAGGAACGATATTTTTATTGGGGAACGATTGCAGGAACGAAAACGTTAAACTGAAACATGCCTGAACCGTTCGGAACGGAACGTTTGAAAAATAATTTCGTTTTCAAGCCCTGCACTTTACCACCTATATAAACCCTGGCCTACAATTTGAACTGTATTAAGCCCCAAAATAGTGGCATACCCCTTTAAGGTTAAATTAACAAGTTAGGCCTATGCACATGTTACCCTCTACTCCAAATTGCTGGACAGGTGTACTGGTTTATCAGGTTAGAGGTCACATAAAAAAGTCTTTGAGGTTTGTGGTTTGGAGATGTTTTATCCCTGTTTAAAAAAGGTGATATCTTCATTCAGACAACTATTGAGAATGAGACTGAGAACTTATTCTTTATTTGGTCAGTAACACATACAGGTTCCACAGGCAAGAACTCAGGTAAGCTGCCTGTGATCAGCCTATGTTCCCCAGGTCCTATGTTCCCCTCTACCGGGGAACATAGAAAACTTCTTTCAAACAAGGGTTCTATGTTCCCCACTGCTTCAAAGTAGACTGTTGCAACTGTGGCAGGTTAGGTTTAGGGGTAGTTTTGGTCAGGGCACAAATTGAAAACTCAGAAACATTGCATTACAACAGGTTAGGTTTAGGGATGGTTTTGTGAAAGGCACAATTTGAAAACTCGGAAACATACAATGCGGGGAACTCAGGACACTTTTTTCAAAAAAGGGTTCTACGTTCCCCGCTGCTTCCAAGTAGACTGCTGCCACATGACAAAGTGCAGGTTGTTGTTGCACCTCTGACAGGTTAGGTTTAGGGATAGTTTTGGTCTGGGCACACATTTACAACTCAGAAACCTAACCTGTCAGAAATGTAATGTTTTGGGAAGGGCACAATTTGAGAACTTGGAAACACACAATGCGGGGAACATAGAACCCTTTTTTAGATAAAGGGTCCTATGTTCCCCACTCCCATACAAAGACAGGGGAACATAGGACCCAGGGAACATAGGTACGCTCCCTGATCAAATAGAAATAATTCTAATATCAATTATAATGATCATTCAGTTACTAACTGGTCAAAATGTTAAGTTGTGCTTCGTTTATAGCACAGAAAACGGTGATGCAAGTTACACTTCATGTCATCCTTTTGACAATAAATGGAAACAATTCTAATTTTCAGTGATAACAATTCATGTATTCCTAAAGTGGGCTAAATGGATTCCTAACAATGCTTTATTTACAACATAAAACATAAAACTTGCCAAACTTTCAAGAATCAGTGATATGTTTCTTTCTCCTTTATAACTCAGGTACCCTAAGCATGGTACTGTCCTACCACGCTGCCTCCTCGGGGAGCCACTGGGGGCTAACCCACTGAACAGGTGAGGTATCACTTTACTTTTGATTTCATATAAAAAACATAGAAGGCAAGGCCATCATAGAATACCTATATGATACATACAGTATAAAATGGAGAACCATGGAGTTGTGGTAGCTAGCACGCCATCTGGACACAAGCTGGAGCCTGATCACCCCCGGCTGAGATCAGGAACATCACTGAAGATGTGTCCAGTTGCATCAGTAAAGGAACAGTACACCCTTTTTTGATTTTCACATATATGCAGTATTTCCCAGCATTATTCATACATGTGCATATAATTTTCGTTTCTGTGTTTCCATTGCCTAGTTTAACAGTACAGCCAAATTAATTTGTTTGTAGCAATGCAAGTCTATGGGGGCAAACAAAACATCATCAAATGTACTTATAAAGTACATTTGATGATCCCCAATGATCAGAAGAGAAGGCAGATAAGAGTGGCAACATACGTGGCATGCCACACATCCATAAATGCTGTCGAGGACCTGTCGGACATCCTAGAGGAGAAATTCGGCAAATTTAAGATGCACCGTCACCGCACGAAGTATGCAGCCATGATCAAGTCCGTGCTGGTCACTCACTTCAGGGATGAGTTGAAGAGCGACCTCGGTGAGTCCCCGTTCTCCTTCTACCTAGATGAAACCACCGACATATCGGTGAACAAGCTGCTATGCAGGCTACAAAAACCTGCCACACACACACACACGTGCCTCTCTTATACTCATGAACGACCTGACGTTTTCCATGTGCCTTACGCCCATTTGTGGGGGAAAACAGCCAAGCAAGTCAATTGCTGGTTGTTTGGGTTTAATAATTTAACCAAACAGCCATGGCTGAAGCATGTTCTGTGCTCATTTAGGCTAGAAGATGTAGCATGTAAGCTGACGAGACTTTCAGTTAGATTTCCCCCATAAAGGGGCGTAATGCACATTTACGACCCAAAGTACCCGGATGGCCGTTCATGCCTGTAGTCTAAGATGGAGTGAAGAGTTTGTATCTAAAATGAGACCACCCTTTTTTGAGCTGGTAGGCCACAGTGTGTAAAAAGAAAAAAAAATACAAATAATAATGATTGGAATAGTCGAATAGCAATGGATCTATGATCCATGAATGTGTAACATTATTGATTGAATTATGGAAATAATTCCACTTTTTCATTATGTTGCAATAATATGGCCTGGAGGTAGATGGATGAATGGATGTATCACATTCTTTCTCCCCTGCAAATTGTGTGTTCTTTATGTGTTACAGATGGATGAATTTGTCCAGGAGAAGCTTAGAGAATGGCAACTCACAGACCTGATCAAGAACTCTGCAGGTAATAATGTCATTTATTTCCTACTACCATTTTTTAATTACATGATTTAACATTTTTTTAATGTAAGCAAAACATGTATATTTTCAATTGTATGTTCATGCCCACCCCTCTTTTTCAGGTGAAGGAATTGACGAGGAGAGCTTTGGCCTTCTAGATGAGACTTCCATTGGCCTGCTTATTCCAAGAATACGGCTAGGCCTTAAATTCTTAAAACATTACAGGGAATTCGTGAGTACAGTCAGCCTAACCTATTAATGAAGGGAAAGTGTTTCAAAATGGGTTTTGTGTGTTTCAAAAGTAGGAGGAGGATATCTGGGTGTATCAAAACTCATTTCATCCACTCAAGTGGAATTCACCACGGTGCCAATACCGCCTTCAAACACTTTCAGTGCTGTGAAGAGGGGTGTGGGAACACACTCGCCTTCTTGAAGTCATTTAGACAACAATGAACCATATAATATAATGTGAGTTGCCATGGGGAGGAGAGCGTGTTGGATACTGGGGCGACTGTCACCACAATTCCAAGCATGGTTGCCAGATGAGGCTGGTGATTTCCAGCCCAAAAAAATGCTCAAAACCCGCCAAGAAGCACAAAATCCGCCCAGTTCTATTGATGTCTATGGCAAAAATTGGGCGGGTTTTTCTGCTAAATGCCATTTTTACCCGCACACGGCCATCCTAAGCAGCCCAATTGGGCGGGAAACAGCCCAATCTGGCAACACTGATTCCAAGCAGGACGTACTCCAACAGCCTCCACAGGGCACTACAGCAGCCACAGAAAGTACTTTGCAGCCCAGGGCAGTACAGACTTCAGGTTCAGGGGTGTTTCTTTTTTAGGGGCTTTTTGTGCCCCTATCTCTGTCTGCCTCCTTTACTGAAGGGCTTCTAAAGTTAAAACAAGTCTGTGCTGCAAATGTGAGCTCTACTTCACAGTATAATGGTATACCTTCTTTGGGGTGCCCATATTTATGCAAATGCCTGTTTTTGGTTAAATACACATAAAATTGTTTCTGTTACACCTGTCAAAATTATTTGCGGCTGAAATGTTTCTCTTTCCCTACACGGCTCGTACCCACACAGAGTAATTCCGCTCCGCTCTCATTGACTTTGAATGGGGGCGATATCGCGCTTGACAGCGCGGAGGTGAAGCGATATCGCAGCGGGACGCGATTTGATATAGACGAGCTCTCTATATCATGCAAATTTGATGGTCCATTAACCAATCAGATGGGCGTATGGGTAGCAAGGGTGGGAGTTACAATTTTTTTTGAAAAACATGGCAGCGATTTCTGTGATTTCCAACATCACGTTTTTGCTTAATATAAAGACACTAACTGCTTAAAAATGTCACGACTACCACGGATTGATGTAAAAATGCACCATGAACTTATGTAATACAAATAGGTTACCCCACATTGCCATTTGATCACTTGATGTTTTGAGCTAACCAGGTAAGCTAACGTTAGCATTTTACAAGAACCATGCAGCTACAAGCTTATATCCGACTACTTCTGTACTTCTATAATGATATAAATGGGCTTAAATGTTATCTAGGACCAAAACACAATCTCATTTAAGACATGTACACCCTGTGTTGTGATATTGGGTGAGTAATATGTGCAAACGACCGTTCGCCGTTTGTTATCTCGTTCGGTCTACCCGGTGTCAGCTGCGAGACACATGCCGCACCGCGAGGGTCGAAAGTCGGGTGAGCAGCGTAGTTAGCCCCAGGGAGAATCTAATGGCAGTATCCGTGACCACACCCCCAGCGCGATATTGCGCGTCGCGGATACCGCCTGGCAGTTTCCACAGTGGGTACTAGCTGACAGTTGGAATGATGTTGCTACTTAAAAAGCTCAACAAGATTAACAGATGTAATGATTTATTAGAAGGGCAGCCAAACTTTCTCATGCCACTGTAACTAACACAAACTAACCACCATGCCACTAACATCTTTTCACAAACAGATGGCCTCGCCTTCGAAAATGATTAAAACTGGGGTCAAGGACATCGATGTCCATTTGACTGGCTTTACACTGCTCATGGTAAATCCATCTTCTCACTTTAACACTATATTTGTTTACAAATCCATTTAACACACAACTTGTGTTAACAATAAACTCAACTTTTACCTGTAAATCTTTCATTTATACATTTCCAGGCGTGTGACCCATCAGTGGAGAGGGCCGACCTGAGGGCCTCAATGAACACAATTATGGAGAAAGACAAGGACCTGCTGATGCAACTGCACAGACAAAAAAATAGCTGCAGAAAAACCTTCCACCTTCCATTTTCCATTGTGACCTCTGGCTCAGGAAGTGGAAGTAGTCACAGACCCAGCCATTTCCTTCATGCCCCTGGTAACTGTTCCAGTAAGGGAAAGGCCGTCCAGTAGCTGTCACAGGGCAAAACCTCCATCATATGTCCTGACAAGTCAAGAATATTTCAATTTTGTCCATGAAAAAAAGGGGGTGGGATTGTTACTTTTTAAAAACCGGTACATGTGTTTTACTAAACTCGTTGGTTCTGTTGTTCACAGCTTGAAAAAATGAAAGCCATAAATATGAGACCTCTGCTCCTCAAAGGGAAATATGATAAGAGGGCAGGGGTCTGGAGAGTTGAGACCCACTTCCCATTCCAGCTACCTGAGCTGCCAGATCTGATATTAAAACAGATCAGCGTGCTCTATAAAAACCTACTGGAAGGTATGCTTTTAATTCATTCCATCTAATTGTAAAACATGAGGTCATGATTAAAGAAAATGCTGGAGTTGACAGGTAGCCGATGGGGCCACAGCATAACAATGTAGTCCATGGGCAGTGTTGCCACATGTACAATAATTATCGTAATTGTACCACAATTTTGTCCAATTTGTCCTCTGTACGATTAAAAAAAAAACCAGCATGTCCGATAACTTCAGGAGTTGTCATTCTTTTAATTTAGAAGCCTAGAAACAACAATTTAGGTCTTGTGCACTAATTGCCTCCCAAAAAGCCCCCAAAAACGATAATCCAGCAGTTTCCATATGGCAATACTGCCCCTGGGCTACGGGTGTCAAGGCCTGGAGGTGGGTGGATGTATGCATCACATTATTTCTCCCCTGCAAAATGTGTGTTCTTTATGTTTTACAGATGGATGAATTTGTCCAGGAGAAGCTAAGGGAAAGGCAACTCACAGACCCGATAGAGAACTGTGCAGGTAATAATGTCATTCATCATGTATTTCCTATTACAACATTATAATGACATGATTTAAAAACATTTTTTTGAATGTAAGCAAAACATGTACATTCTAAATTCAAACAGAAGAAGGGTGGGCATGAACATACAATTAATTTTTAAATGTAAGCACAAAACATGTACATTCTAAATTCAATTTAGAATGTACATGTTTTGTGCTTACATTTAAAAAATAATTGCATGTTCATGCCCACCCTTCTTGTGTTCTGTTTTTCAGGTGAAGGGATTGATGAGGAGAGTTTTACGTTGTTAGATGAGAGTACCATTGGCCTGCTGATTCCCAGAATTGGGCTGCGGTTAAAATTCTTAAAGCATTTCAGGGAATTTGTGAGTACAGTCAGCCTATTATACAGCTCTAGGCCACTTTATTAGAATAGCATGGAAAAAGTTGATTTAATTCCATAATTCCATCAATAATGTTCAACTGTCATGGATTATAGATTCATGGCCCAGTTTTTTAACTTTTCCAATCATTAAATTGTTAATTTTTACACCTTTTGGTCTTCCAGCTCAAAAAACCCATGAATTGGGGAATTCACATCATTAGAATATTGTAATAAAAAAATTCGTTTCACATCAGTGCACATCAAATCAGTTGAAATTTGGTACTTTCTACATAACATGCAATGTTCAATACTTGGTTAGGACTCTCTCTGTCTTAATAACGGCCATAATGCGTTTAACATTTCGTGTTCTCCAGCCCCTCGAACGGCCCTGCTCCCGCGTTGCTCCAATTCTTCAGGGTTGTGTGGGTCGAGCTGGGCCTCCCCGGCACCCCACCAACATTCCGTGATCTCCGAGACTCTCTCGCGACCCATGTGAGTACAAGGACTTTATTATGCAGGCTAGCATGCAGGTATTACTGAATGTATGTATTTTTAATGGCTGTATGTATGTATGTTCCATCTCTTAGGCTGTGAAAACAGTAAACCCCAGCGAGCAGCCTATAATGGCCAAACAGATGTGCCACGCACTGGGAACCAGCGACCGTTTTTATCAAGCGAACGCTGGCACAGACGAGGTCCTAATGGTTAGGAAACTATTCATCAACAAAATGTTGAGGCCAGACGAAATCTGTGAGCTCAACAAGAGCACGGAGCTCCCGCCGGCGGAAGACGGTCGCGTGGAAGAGGAGGATGAAAGGGCCGACGACCAGGAGGAGGAAGACGGGGAATCAGAATGGGACTTTGATGAGCCGCCCCGAAAGAGGGAAAGAGTGCAGAAAAAGAAGGCAGCAACACTACCCCATCGTCGCCACGTCATTGAAAGTTCCGACGAGTCCTCCCCTGACGAGTGGCACGAGGCGCCGGTGTCGACCCCACAACTAGAGTTCTCAACGGGCCTGAAAATGTCAACCCGACCCTACCCGGCCCGTGGCTTTTAAAGCCCGAGCCCGATGTTACCCGACACATCACTGGAATTATCTAACCGAACCCGGCCCGAGGCCCGAAGTCGGGGGTCTAGTTTCCCCACGCTATCATATGGAGAATGACGGGTTGTGGTGGGTCTTTAAGGGCACTTATGTGCAGTAAATTGCATAACCCACTTAAAAACCTAGTGAAAAGATATTTTCCACAAATATGAAATGGGGAAACTTACGTTCTTGCTATTTAAGCAGAATCATCCACAGCGCGATTTCAATAACCGCCTCATGCTTCACGGCAACAACAATCTATCCACCTTTTGTTTTGACTTCTAAATAACCTTGAATTTGACTATTGGGCTTGGAGTTTGATTATTCCATTAAATCATGTTGTTCTATTTAGGCCTAAATTAATCAAGTTGACGATAGGCTGCCGTCGGATTTTCCAACTGCATCACTTGAGCTACTGGGCGCTTTCGAGAGCTACCCACGCAGATATGCCTATATTTTGATTTTCTTTCTCCAGTGAAAATTCCAAAAGTCACTTCACAGTCCATAAAACACTCCGTAATATTAGCAAACGAAAATTATCAGTCAATCAGCAACAGCAGACGGGAATTCAAATCAACCTTTTATTAACATAATTATTAATGCCTAACATTAATGCCTTTAAACATAGGCTACAAACAATAGAAACAACTGAAACAGTAAACTTTAAATACGTCAAATATGCTATTTGAATGTGCCTTACAAAAAAAAACAAATCTCAACGTATAAATAAATATTTTTTTTAAGTTCTGCAACAATGTAGTACAAACAGTAAAGACTTGGTCTATCGTGGAGTAGTGCGTCCACAGGGGGCAGACGGGAATTCAAATCAACCTTTTATTAACAAAGCCATAAGCTACAAACAATATACAAACAAATAGACTTTAAATATATAAATAGGCTATTTAAATGCCTTATAAAAAAATCTCCACACATTAATAAATAAAAAAGAACTCAAACATAGCCTACTCAGCCAGGGCGGCCAACTTTTCACACCACACATTATTTTTTACAATATACAAACAAATAGACTTTAAATATATAAATAGGCTATTTAAAAGCCTTATAAAAATCTCTACACATTAATAAATAAAAAAGAACTCAAACATAGCCTACTCAGCCAGGGCGGCCAACTTTTCACACCACACAAGTTTTTAAACGATATAGGCCTAGGCCTAGCCTAACATAGTCGTATAGCCTACTTACAAGGCATCATGGAGGAACAGTAGTGCGTTCACAGAGGATGGACTGAGGCGTGTTCTCCTCTCTTCAATGGTACGGCCAGCTTCACTGAATACCCTCTCGCTGCTGCTGCTGCTGGCTGGCACACAGAGCACCTGCTGTGCCAACTGAGCCAGTTTGGGATACACGCTGCTGTTGGTCTTCCACCAGCCCAGGAGGTCCTGATCGTCCGTCATTGTTGGTCTTTGTCGGACGTAACTGTCCACCTCATCCTCTTCAGATTCGGCCTCCCCGAATACATTTTCCCACTCATCAAAGCGCGTTTTCTTTGTGGCGGATGCCGGTGCTGCTGCCGACGACGAAGCACTCGTCTCCTGGCTCGCTTCACCTCGGCCCTCGGCCTCCTCGGGTTCCGGTTGCTGCGCAGCTGACAGGCGGGACTTTACATATTGCTGCACATTTATCCTTTGGTCAGCGGGAAGCATCCGCAACTGATTAAATTTCGGCCACAGGAATGTTGCAGCTTTGTGTAAATCAGTGATGGATTTGGCCATTTTTTCCTCCAACCAGTGCGCATGGCGTTGACGCACAGCCGCCAGCTGGACGGTATCATTGGCATTTTGCTGGCAGTGGTTTCGGAGTCGCTCTACCCAAAGCAGCGCAAGATGCAGTGTAGGGTATTTGCCCCCCTCCAATTCGCGCTGGGCATCATAAAAGGGCTTCAAAAATGACACCAGCATGCCCAAAGTGTCGGGGGTTATGTTTTCCATCCTGTCACCTTCTCCACGCGCTTCCAGTTTGTCCTGCAGCTCCGCGTAAATGTCACTGATAGATTTGAGGGTCATATACACAGTGCTGAAGCGTGTATCTACCATCTGTAGGATGGTCTTGGAGAGCTGCGCTGTCATTCCCGACTGCTTTACATATCTGAAAAGAGAGCATGCCGCTGTTACACATAGGCCTATGAGTAGCCGATAATCAAACACATTTAAGAATCAGATTATATTAATAATTTACGAGTGAAATAATGATAGATTAATAGGATACTATAATAGGCCTAATGTTATGAGAGTAAAACATTTCAGCCGTAGCCTTACCTGACAAGCGCCTTTGCTGCTGTCACTGTTTCAGCGAAGTCAGGGGCCACCTCCATCAGTGCGTCATTATCGAGTCCATGGCGAAGGACAGTGTTGAGGACGTGGTCCATGCAGTCGTGTCTCCTGTATGAGCTGAGAGCATTAACTATGTTTGCTCCCTGGTCAGTAACCCAAACGATGTCTTTTAAAGACAGTGGGTCGAATCCGAACTTGGTGACCAAGAGCTTGACCAGCTCTCTCCTGATGTTGTCGCCCGTTTTTCTCTCATCCACGGGAAACATCGCTGTGGTCAGATTCTTTCCGATCAATTCGAAATCTTCTGAAACATAGTGGCACGTTATTGAAAGATAGTGAATCTTCCTGAAGTCGTCTGTCCACATATCTGTGGACATTCCCACTTTTCCTCCTTTGCTCAGGATCTCCTTCACCTGCTTTGCAAATTCTTCTCTTTTTTCCTCTGCCAAATCCCGACAGTGTGTTGCTACTGTGTTGGGAGATGGAAGGACCGAGCTAGCAGCAACTCTGCCGTATGTTGCACCAACATTTATTAGCTCCTGTGCAAGTTGTACGAAGCCGTCCCCTTTCACGAAATAAAATGGCCTAATGTCCTTGGCGCACATGTAAGCACACTTTTCTGTTACTGCCTGTTTTGCTTTAAGGGGTACATTTTGGGCCATGAACTTCGACATCGGCTGCTGCGTCGTGGTGGTCGCCGAATGCCCACATAATGCTATATGGCGGCTCAGGCTGGACGTCCCTGTTTTCTTGCTGTCGTACTTCAACAGCACCTTGCATTTTGAACATTGCACATAACCTGTGGAATTTCCTTCAGAATCGTGCACCACTCCAAACACTTTCCAGACGTCTGATCTTCCCTCTCCTTTAGAGACGGTGAATTCACCCGCGGCAAGTTTGCTCTTCACCATCTTCTTGACTTGCATGTATGCACGTGACACAGCGCCGTAACACCTTTTCCCGCGCAACGTTGCACGTAGCAGCCTGCCAGACCTTCGTTACGCAGGCCTACATATATTTAGATAGATAGGCCTAGCTTTACTGACCCATCAAGGGGAAATTCGCCATGATTCACGGTAAACAGCAGAAATGATTTTTTTTTTTTTCACTGGGCGGAAAAGATTGAGCCCGCTGACCGAACCGACCCGAGCCATATGCTTATATTTTGGACCCGAACCCGGCCCGAACCCAACGGGCCCGTCGGGTTTGTCGGGCTGACCCGACCCGTTGAGAACTCTACCCACAACCCAAGAAAGCCAAGAGGCCCCTCAGCTTCTCAGTAAGTGTGACTTCCTATTTCATATTTATAAGAAATGTCGTACTCTCAGGTGTGATTCTTGTATTTTATTCCCCATTAATGAACATCACGTGTCTCTCTGTCTTCTTCCATCAGTCACCAGCCTCCACCAGCAAGAAGAAGAAGGTAAATATTATTTCCTACACATAAATTAGCATGATTTTCCAAAAGTCATTTCTCAATCCCCTAACTCCATACGGACCCCGATCCCGGAAACTCAATCCTAATTTTCCTAACTCCATATATAAAGAGACAGACAGACACACAAGGAAATACTGACTTCTAATTTTTTTTATTTCCAGATGATGGAGAAATATGGCCTGCAGCCGAAAATTGTCTTGAAGAAGTTGACATCATCACGCCTCCGTCAGTGTTGCCAGATTTTCTACGACAAATAAGCGACTGACGTCCTAAAAACAAGCCCAAAAGAAGCGACTGAGGGGCGTCGTGAAAACAAGCCCAAAAGAAGCGACAGAAAGGGTGGGTTGTCAGTCGCGTGCCTGGTCAGGGAAGACCTTGCTCTTTGCGGGGATCTGCGTGGCAGCTAAAATCCCCACAAGTGACCACAGAAAGTGGGAGTTAACAATATTGTAGTAGGGTCACTTGTAAGGATGAGTGAGAAAAAACAAGTTGCCATTGAGAAACACATTCAAATCACCACCAGAGCAGGAGAAAACAGCAAGCCCAACTCTGAAAAGAACAAGCCCAAAAAAACCGCAACCCGCGACTTTACAAAATTAAAAGCGACTGCTCAAAAAAAGAAGCCCAAAGTCGCGTATAATAAGCGGACTTGGCAACACTGGTCTCCGTGGCTCTCCCGGTAAGTAACTGTGCCTAATCTTGCTTTTTATGTGGACTCTACACTTAAAATTAAGAAGTGAACTAATAGTTGTAGTGCAATGGAGAACTACCAACATCTACCCAGGATATCAATCCAACATGGAGAACTACCATCCTTTCTATCCTAACGGTCCAAAGCAACTGGAGATGTATGAACAGGCAGCGCAGGCCACCCATGTACCGGTATATGAACAGAGGAAATCCAGGAAGCCCCTATCCAGGTGCTGTCACACCCAACATCTATCCAGAATATCAGTGCAATTGTGAACTTCTTATCAAACAGACCTCAGGCAGTGAAGATTGGCAACTGCTCCTCTAGCATAATCTCCCTCAACATCGGCGCGCCGCAAGGTTGCATTCTCAGCCCTCTGTTGTACTCCCTCTATACCCATGACTGCACAGCTATACACAAATGCAATTCCATTGTGAAATTTGCAGATGACACAGTGGTGGTAGGACTCATGTCCAACAGGTAAAACCCGCCCAAGTCCCTTTTGTTAACATACAGACAGCAATCCTAAGTAGCCCAATTATGTCTCATTATAAATAAGATAATTTAAATGTGGACACCCACCACCAAGCTATTATTAAGGCCTAGAAACGCAGAAATTCATTGTGACAATTATTGCTGCCAGTGTTACCAGATGCTGTTACCCACCCAATTGGGCTGCTTGGGATGACCGTCTGCGGGTAAAAATAGCATTTTGCAGGAAAACCTGTCCAATTTGGCCCATATAAATTAATAGATTTGGGCGGGATTTTAGTGCCTCCGGGCGGGTTTTTTTGGGGGGGGGGGGTTCTGCAGTATTGTGCCCATGGACATCAATGCAATTTGTTGAAATTGGGCGGAATTTAGCACATTTTGGTGGCATTTTAGAACCCTTTGGGCGAGATTTGATCAGATACATCTGACAACACTGATAGCAGCGGTACATTTGAGCATCTCAGGTAGTGATATATATGTAAACCCAGCGGCGTGGAACAGGGGGGGAAAACCCCGACTCATTCTCAGGGCCCAGCCCACCTGGGGGGCCCACGGGGGGCCCCTATGGAAAATGTTCTTCTTGTTTTGCTTTTTTAAACATTATTTTTACAGTAATGTCAATACATGTTGGTAATTTATGTAATTCCAATGTTCTCCGGAAATACATCTGTTAAAGTGGATATCCTAGCCTGCAAATAGGCTACAATATATATCAAACACCCCCATAATCAGTACGCATTGGTTTAGTCCGCCCTCTCGCGGACTTTTGATTGCACAATATGCGTAATCAACACTCACTCACTTCATTATAGGCATTAAACGCAGCAGCCGGTTAGCAATGAAAGATGTCTAAAACACCAGGCTTTCACAAAAAGAATAGAAAGGCAAGAGAGACAGGGGAAACCAGATGAAGCAACTGCTGCTGATTTCTTGCAAGAAAGGTGAGCCCAAATGTCAAAATTACCGCCTACAGTAGGCTAACTGGTTATCTCATTCCCATTCCGTGTGGCCTATGTGATAGCCGGAGTCAGATTAAAAAATATATATCATTTTTTGGCTATAATTGTGATAGTCTATTGAACCCATATTTGTCTTTGATATATTCATAACAAGTCACAAGACCAGGGTCGATGTTGGTTCAAATATCCAAATAGCAAAGCTAATTTGTAAAATGAATCAAGAAAATGTCACAAACGTGAAGATGCCCCCTGTCACAGCAGATGCAAATTGTGCGAACTTGAGAGAAGGTGAGCCTATTTTAGCTAGCCTAATATCCTAGTGTTGAGGAAAAGCAGTTTCTCAATCGGGTGCATCACATTTGCAGATTGATTATGTCCTCGTAACGATATTAATCAACGTCACGTTCATCAGTTGCCAATGTCAAGGTGGCGGTGCGAGCTGTCAGTCCTGAACCGTCATTCTGCGGTCTCAACACTCTCAATAGGAAATCTCTGGTTACTTTCCCTGGCCATCTGACAACGTCCGTTGTAACTGAAGTGTGGTAAATTAATGACGAGATTTTGACGGGGCACCAGTCTGCGTTTTGAATGCTGCTGACGCCATTCTAATCTGCGCAAAGCGCAAGACAAAAGATAGGCAGAGTAGCCTACCTAACTCCGTGCTGAGCAGGTAGCCTATCTGCATTGAGTGCTCATGACAATTACCCTATTTAAGGTAGGCTACTGTGAAATAGTTACTGGCCAATTTAAATCTGAAACTATAGCCTATGCAGTAGCCTAATAAATAATGATTTCTATGTGACTAGGTTCGGGGTGCCCTGACTTTAAAAGGTTGAGAATAACGGCATCAAATCCAAACAGCGATACTTTTGTTCCAGCCTATTTTAAGCGACATTCCATAGTAAGCTTCTGCCAGTAAATCACAGCTGATTCTCTAGCCTATTCCTTGCTCTCCCAAAAAACAACTAACGGACAAATGACGTGCGGGTGCGTGCAGCGGGTTCTATATCAATGTCTCATGTCTCCTTAGTGCACGAAATATTAGGCTAAATGCATTGTGAAGAGAGATTTACCAGTCTCTCTCCTCCCCCTCACACCATAGTGATGAAGTGATTAAAAGTCATCTCTATGAATATGATAGCAGACTTTTCACAACTGATGTGAAAAATAAGGACATTATGTCTGTTCTGTGATAGGCTATCATATGATTGAAAATGAGGATGATTCAAGTGAAGGGGAAGAAAGCATAGGCCTAGAGGGGTTTTCTGAGGCAGGCAAGGAGGATGACAATATTAGTCGCGCGCGCGCGGGGGGGGGTGTTTGGGGGGTTGTGAGTAGGGGGGCCCATGAAAGAAGTTGTTCCTAGGGCCCCACATCTGCTGCTACGCCCCTGTGTAAACCTGCAGTCCATTAAGATGCCTTGTGTGAGAATACCCCCAAAACGCTTCACGGGTCAAGCCACATGCAACATCAGCATCAGGTGATTTAAGATTAATACAGAGTGCAGTACTATGACACTTCAGACACTGTCATTACACAGTGCTCAAGAGCGTTTTAGCCAAGAGGGTAACAAAACGCCCTCATACGTAACGTCATGTAGCGACCGGGGTTCACGTTAGCCGGCTGTGGCCGGACATTGGCCGTTTTGCATCATGAATGACCGGCAAATTAAAATATGACCGGCCAAAATGTTCGACAAAAAATGACTAAAATTATTCAGTAAATAATATTAGCTCATTTAAAATACTGAATGTTACACAAAACACCAGTGATATGAAACTGAACAAAGTCGAAAATAGTTATGAATAGCCTATGTAAATGAACGTGTCATAGTCTAAACAACACGCAATAGTGTTGCTTGCCCTCTCGTCCCCCACGGCGCTCTCCCCAATCAAGTTGCTTCCCTATCACGCTGGCTGATGTCGAGAAACAATTCATGTTTTTTTTGTATTTTATCAGTAAACACAAAGGGCATTGCGCTTGCAAAACCGTTTCATGGCCACATGCGAAGTCAAGCCTGGGACCCAATGCGATGGCATGCGCAGCATCGAATCACTTCCACTTTTACCTCTGCTGAAAAATGGTGTTGGATCTCCATGTAGGCTAGGCTAGGCTACTGTACAGTCGAGGGTCAAATTAAACATTTCAGAGAACGATATGCTCATGAGAAGTCCCAGCAAAAGTGCATGCAGGGCTTTATCACTTTTTTCATCACCGGCCAAAATGGCTAGTGGATGTATGTCACACGCAGTGTTGCCAAAAGAAAATCAGCCAAAGTCGCTATGGGCTTGCTGAAAAGACACTAGAAGTCCCTAGATGACGTTGCGTATGACGCCACAATGTTACGCACGGCGCGCTGATCTACAGAAAACGTGCCCACATGCCTTCGTCCACAGTACAAATGGGCGGTGCTAGCTACTTTTTGGAGATCAGAGCTTATCTGCAGCCCCGCTTAACCGTGGGAAACGCTTCTGACGGCGGCGCAGAGTCAGAATTATGTGGAAAAACGATTCATTTGACACTGAAAATGCACGTTTTAAAAAGTCGCCACATGCACCAAAAAGTTGCTAGATGAGTTTTTTTGTCGCCATGTGTCCGAGATTCACTGCGGGCGGTGCGGCCAGCCTGCTAGTGCTCATTTAAATTTGTCATATGCTTGTAGGGTAGACCGAGTAAAGTTAAGTGCAGGGTACAGTTGAGGAAAATCAAATATACCTGTGTAACAACAAGACTCTGATCTAATTGAAAAGTGTAGGCATGACATAAATGACAGTCCCAAAACATTTGGTGACCATATCGAAGATTGTGTAATCTCGGTTTATGTTGACATTCGGTTCCTGCCATATCTTTGTCCCATATCGCTTGCCGTAGTCTCATACAAGCAGATGTGCGTGCATGAGAATTCCTGTGCGTATCACAAAGTCTGCCACACTGGTGCATCACGTGTCACGTCTGTCTCTACCCGCCACTGGAAATGCATTGTGTGGTGTCGTGGGGAGGGACACTGATTTGCCTCTCACAAGACAAGCGAAATAGTCGCTAGATTCGGCCAGATTGAGCCTGAAAAGTCGCTAAGTCGCTAGATGATTTTTTTTGTCGCCAGAGGTGGCCAAAAGTCGCTAAATCTAGCGACAAAGTCGCTAAATTGGCAACACTGCTCACACGCCCACATAGAGCGTCGTACGGAACGTGTCAATTTCTTTGAGAGCGCAGGAACACAACGCAATACAGTTCAAATTTCAGTAGCGTTGTTACCGTTACTGCACAACCATTACAGTCATCACATCGTTACCCAATTTGAGTAGGGAAATCCTCTTCTGGTTTGCTGATAAAACACAATGTTTTCAGTTGATAACTTGGCCAAATATGCCTATGCGCGCAGCACGTTGGCTGGCTGTTTTTTTTTATTTCAGTTTGTTCGAGCTCTAGGGTAAGTGAAAGAGAGCGCACGTTTGCTCCCCGTGCATACAAGTAGCTGTCTCTTTAACACCAGCCAACTGGCCCAATGCTAGTGAAATTTAAGTTTTGCTGGTAGAAAAGACCAATTTACTAGCCACTTTGACCCATTAGGGAGTGTGTGTTTGGCTATATGAGGGAAGGTCCGTTAGATATTCTAAATGTCCGGTATTCTGCAATGCAGCCGGCCACTTGTCTGGCCAGTAAGAATTCTAGCGTGAACACTGGTAGCGAGATATTCTATAGAGATATGCCAACATAATAGGTTTCTATGGGCACCTAACGGGACCAGGTTCCGGTCTGCCTAAAGGGGCGTGTCATAATACTCCCACAATGAATGGAACAGTCCTTAGGTCTGCCTAAGGGGGGCCATAATAGAACCAGGAAACAATGGGCCAATGGAACCTCTCTCTCTCTACTCTCTCTGATAGCGACTTTTCAGCAAACACTTGTGGCATTGTCCAGAAGAGCCATGTGGGATGTAATCATGATGGACATAGCGCTTCTGGTCAATGCCACAAGTGCTGCATCCGTGCGGTTTCAAGCAAAGAAACGGGGTCTGCTCGTTATTCCGACGCCCCATTGGTCCTATGCGTCAATGTTCCGATCATTTCCCATTCGCAAATTCATGTGTATGTGTCCCTACTGTTATGCCGTGTCCAGACCAAGAGCGAACTACGCTGTCTGGTAGGGTGGTTAGCAGAAGAAGTTTCGCCTTGAATGCGCTGTATTTGCTCGAGACGCAGCATTGACATGTTTGATTCAGCTAATCACATAACAGCTCTGGCTTGACAGTCTGGGACATTCGGACATAAGAACGTTCTGATTGGTTGTCGCCGAACAGCATCAGAGCGAATTCGCCTGCGATTAGATTTAGTTTAATCTTCAAAATTCGCTCTGGTCGCGCAAGAAGCTTTGCTCCTGGCGAATTCGCTTTGGTAGCGCAGGTCGCGTGCCCTCCATAGAGAAATAATGACTTCTGTCGCTTCATTCGCTCTTGGTCTGTACACGGCATTACTGTAGCTGAGTGTGCTGAAGAGAGGGGTTAGACCTGGATCAACTTCAACGATGACAAAGCGACTCCAGTCGGACTGTGGACATGCCAGAGGGACATTGATGAGCTAAAGCAGCAGGCCCAAGACACGTTTCGGAGATGAATGGAGCTCCAATACATGCCTAAAAGCCATTGAGGACATGAGCGGAGTTCCACTGGCACTTGTTGGGGAGCAATGGTGGATGCTGTGGACATGCTAGATGGCCATTGATAGGATGAATGGAGCCCCAATACATGCCCAAAAGACATGACTGAAATGAATGGAGCTCTAATGCATGCCCAAGAGGCATGACTGAGATGAATGGAGCCCTAATACATGCCGAACGGAGCTCTAGTGACTGTTGAGGAGCTTGTCGAAGTTCCCGCAGCCCATTGTTGGTGATGCGGTGCTTCAGTAAGGCGAAAAGGTGAATTAGATGTGGATATAATAGCTGGCCCAAGAGCGGTTTCGCAGATGAATGGAGCTCCAATACATGCCTAAAGGGCCATCGAGGACATGAACAGAGTTCCAACAATGGTACGTGTTGGGCAGCAAAGGTGGATGCTGTGGACATGCCAGATGGCCATTGATAAGCTGAACAACAAGGAGATGAATGGAGCCCCAGTTCATGCCGAGGAGTTGTGGAGGCAATGAATGGACCTCTAATATGTGCCCAAGAGATGTGGAAGCAATGAATGGAGCACCAATTCATGCCCAGGAGATGTGGAGGCAATGAATGGAGGCCCAATACATGTGGACATGCCAGATGGCCATTGATGAGGTAAACAACAAGGATATGAATGGAGGCCCAAGAGCCATGACTGAAATGAATGGGGCCCCAATACATGCCCAAGAGACACGTTAAGGAGATGAACGGAGCTCCAGTGGCACTTGTTGAGGGCCGTGTCTAAGTTTCCGCAGCCCAGTGTTGGTGATGAGGCGCTTCAGTAAGACGAAAAGGTGGATTAGATGCTGCGGACATGCCAGAGAGCCAAATAACAACTGGCCCAAGAGCGGTTTCGGAGATGAATGGAGCCCCAATACATACCAAAGAGCTGTAACGGACATGAACGGAGTTCCAATGCCACTTGTTGGGGAGCAATGGTGGATGCTCTGGCCATGACAGAGGGCCATAGATGAGCTCAATAGCAGGCCCAAGAGATGGAGAGGAGATGAACGGAGCTCCATTACATACCCAAAAGCTTTGGCAGAAATGAACGGAGCTCATAGAGGAGTGTGTCTATGTTCCCACAGCCCATTGGCCCCACATCTCCAAGACCCAACATTAATTTTCAGTCCCACAGCATATTTGACATTATTTTTAGTCCTATTGGTTCTTAGTTTACTTGGACATGTGGGAACATGGAGTTGTAGAGCATATGGCTTATATTTGAATAATTTCTTAAAACTGTAGGAACATGGAGCAGCAGGAATAAGCTTGGGACCATTTGGGCTGCGGGACCAATGGGCCGTGTTTACTTAAAGCAGCTGACCCTGGGCTAAACAACAGGCCAGAGAGACGTCAACGAGATGAATGCAGCTCGTACTTGGATGCGCAAATGTGCTCAAACAATGATGGTGGCACTTCAATGTGATGAAAGAGTAGGTGAGTGATTATGCCACCACCACAAATGAGCAGAGAGACCTAGATTAGATTAACCTACTATTTAAATGGGCTGAAGATGGATAAGAGCAGAATCATTCTATTCTAGACATAAATCTACTCTACTCCAAATATTTTCCCAAAAGGTATCGCTGTTTGCTAGTTGTCTGCTGTTTTTTGTCAATAAATAACGAACAGCCAGCGCTAGCTACTTTTTGGAGATGCTTAGCCGTGGGAAACGCTTCTGACAGTGGCGCAGACTTATGGCGTAAATGAGCAGAGAGACTTAGACTAGATGAACCTACTATTTAAATGGGCTGAAGATGGATAAGAGCAGAATCATTCTATTCTAGACATAAATCTAGCTAGTTGTCTGCTGTTTTTTGGCAATAAATAACGAACAGCCAGCGCTAGCTACTTTTTGGAGATGCTTAGCCGTGGGAAACTCTTCTGACAGTGGCGCAGACTTATGGCGTAAATGAGCAGAGAGACCTAGATTAGATGAACCTACTATTTAAATGGGCTGAAGATGGATAAGAGCAGAATCATTCTATTCTAGACAAATCTAGCTAGTTGTCTGCTGTTTTTTGGCAATAAATAACGAACAGCCAGCGCTAGCTACTTTTTGGAGATGCTTAGCCGTGGGAAACTCTTCTGACAGTGGCGCAGACTTATGGCGTGTATAGACCAACGGAAGTCATTATTTCTCTATGGAGGGCACGCGACCTGCGCTACCAAAGCAAATTCGCCAGTAGCGAAGCTTCTTGAGCGACCAGGGCGATTTTGACGATTAAACTCAAGCTAATCGCAGGCGAATTCGCTCTGACGCTGTTCGGCGACAACCAATCGGAACGTTACTATCTCCGAATGTCCCAGGCTGTCAATCCAGAGCCGTTATGTGATTAGCTGAATCAAACATGTCAATGCTGCGTCTCAAGCGAATACAGCAAATTTTCTTCTGCTACCCAGGCTACCAGGCAGCGTAGTTCGCTCTTTGTCTGGACACAGCATACTGCCCCGTGTAGATCGGGAGCGACCAACGCGAATGAAGCGACGGAAGTCATTCATTCTCTATGGAGGGTGCGCGACCAGTGCTACCGGAGCGAATTCGCCAGGGGTGAAGCTTCTTGAGCAACCAGGGCGAATTTTGACGATTAAACTCAAGCTAATCTTAAGCGAATTCGCTATGACGCTGTTCGGAACGTTCATATCGAGGAATGTCCCAGGCTGTCAAGACAGAGCCGTTATGTGATTAGCTGAATCAAACATGTCAGTGCAGCGTCCAGAGCGAATAAAACGAATTCATGGCGAAACTTCTTCAACCACCCCAGCTACCCGGTAGCGTTGGTAGCGCTTGATGTACACGGGGAATTATGCCGTGTCCAGACCAGGAGCGAACAAAGCGACGGAAGTCATTATTTCTCTGTGGAGGGCACGCGACCTGCGCTATCAAAGCGAATTCGCCAAGAGCAAAGCTTCTTGTGCGACCAGAGCAAATTTTGACGATTCAACTAAATTTAATCGCAGGCGAATTCGCTCTGACACTGTTCGGTGAAAACCAATGGGAACGTTCATATCTCCGAATGTCCCAGGCTGTCAAGCCAGAGCCATTATGTGATTAGCTGAATCAAACATGTCAATGCTGCGTCTGCTGCGAATTTAAGGCGAAACAACTTCTGCTACCCACGCTACCAGGCAGCGTAGTTCGCTCTTGGTCTGGACACAGCATAACAGCTGGGAAATGCGCCTGATGGCGACAATTATGTCCAATAACAACAATTTTCTTTCATTTCTGTCATGGAAAATGGATTTCAAAAAGTCGCCAGATGCATCAAAAAGTCGGTGAAGTGACCACCAGGGATGTCAAAAACTCGCTGAATTGGCAACACACAGTTCTCCAGGAGTTCTCACAGCAGGTGATGAAGCAAGTGTTGCCAGATTGGGTGTTTACCCGACTAATTGAGATGGCCGTCTGCAGGTAAAAACAGGAAAAATTTGCCCGTTTTTTTTGTTCATGGAAGTCAATGCAGTTTGGTGGGTTTTTTTTCCTTTTGAACGGGATTTGATTAGACACATCTGGCAACACTGGGTGCAGAAGGAGCTGACAGCCGCTGGAAGTGTTTGGGCTGGTGGCGCTGTAGAATAGAGTACTTGTGTTAATTAATCCCGAGGGGAATTAAGGTGTCTGACATATTACATAACATGCATACATGAGTAAAGCAATTATACATATATTCTGTCTTTTTAGTGGATATAAGGATTCCCTGGTACAGAAATATAATTTGTTTTAAAATCTTTGTAGAAGCCCCCTGTAGCTCCTGCTCCATGACTGGGTCACACCTCCAGACGCCTGCCTTGATGTCGTAGTGACCCATAGACACAATGCGAAGCAATCGTCACCATTTATTCCTATGAGAGGTGAACAGGAGCTAAATTAATTTTAGAAATGCAAATGAGGAGCGAATTCGCCTGCCACGGCCCAATCAAATCAACAACATAACTGTTCCATTCCATTCGATTTGCCACAACGACCTGATGACGGTTGGATTTCGCCTCTCTTCGCTTCCCTTGCTTCGCCTCCTGTGTCCCTACCGTTAGGCGGACTCCACACCAAGGCGTCGTGAAACGGAAGCGAGAGAACACTTGGCCACAGAAAGATTTAAGCGCCTCTCAAAATAATTTAAAGAATAGCGAGCCTGTTTGGGGTACTGAATGTCAAATAAAAAGTACACTAGAGCCCCAAAGTGGCATCAATGTCTGGGGAGGGTGGGACGATGCATTTTGATTGACACCATATCTGGCGTTAAAGGGGAATTTTCGCACCGCATCACAACTGAAGTTGTTAAGCCCCGCACGGTTGGAAGGACAGGCCTGGCGATGCCATCTTTAGGTCTTCAAATGCTGTAAACACATTCATGCTGTACATGGTACCTAGGGTAGCTGGCCAGTAATTATTAATAATAAAAACCTGTAAGAAAACCTAGAAATAAGTACTGTAATATATTTCTGAAAGGGGTATGCCACTATTTTGGGGCTTAATACAGTTAAAATCGTTGGCCAGGGTTTATAAAGGTGGTAAAGTGTGTTATTTTTCATGTTAAGCGTTGTCTTGTTTTAAGACAAGTTAAAAGAGGTAGCATGTCGCTAGTGAAAGTCAATGGATCCGTGTACACGGATCCATTGACTTTCACTAGCTTAGCGACCTACTCCCTCTTTTAACTTGTCTTAAAGCAAGACAACGCTTAACATGAAAAATAACACACTTTACCACCTTTACCCTAGCCAACAATTTATAACTGTATTAAGTCCCAATATAGTGGCATACCCCTTTAATACCTGGCCGCACCTGAGAAACGGTAATGCTTCCTATTGCCATCTACTGCAACCGCAACCATATTTGGACAGCATGCTGGACACTGGAACCAGTCTTTGCTGCCTCCCATTCTAAAAAGCTTCTCCTGAAATTATCGGTAGAAATGGTCCCAGTCTGTTTGAAACGCACGTACACACACACACACACACACAGTTAGTTTTCCTGGTTACTACAGAGACCGATTTTTTGCTTACAAAAAGTGGGAATCAATAAAGGACACCAAAAAGGAGGCGCACAGAATGCTCATGTACATAAGGCAAGAGTGTTCAGGTGGTGGTGGCTGCTCATGTGGGATGGGCCTGGAAGTCAGTGAGACATACATACAGGTGCACACATAACATATACGTTATATTAGTTAGTTAGAGCTTTATTTGTCCCTGTGGGCCAATTGTTCCCTCTACCGGGGAACATAGGTAGCCTCGCGAGCCCCCCAGAAAACAGCCAATAGGCGAATATGTAATTTGAAAACTTGGAAACATACAATGTGGGGAACATAGAACTCTTTTTTTTAGAAAAAGGGTCCTATGTTCCCCATTCCCATACAAAGAGCATTGGACCTGGGGAACATAGGTACGCTACCGCGTAACTACTTGATCTCATTTAGTGCTTGTATCGCTTGGGGAATAAAAGACAACCATGACCTGTTTTTGGACAGGAGGGGGATGTGTACATTGAGCAATGACGTCACACTTTCAATAAAAAGCGATATGACACATGAAGCATCTGGTTGTCAACATTACAAGTAAAGTTTTACCATAGTGTGTAATTAATTAATTAATTAATTAATATGTTTTTTTGATTGAAATACTTACTTGAATTAATTAATTTGAATTAAGAATTTTAAATAACACCATTTTCATGTCTTTTCATGCAATCATAGGTACTTACACGACCATAACGAGAAGTCGTTTTGTCCAACATCAGCAGAAATGCTTGGAAGGACAGGCCTGGCGATGCCATCTTTAGGTCTACAAAAGACGTAAAAAACGTCCATGTTGTACATGGTACACAAAAGACGTAAAAACTTCCAAAACTAGGGTAGCTGACCAGTAATTGCCCTTTACGATGTCAGCCACTCCTGCGGTCCATGAGACCTGGCAGACTCCACACAGCAGCAGTACCATGAGTGCATATTAATATGCGACCTTGCCTCCTCCACTCGCTTCTCGTCATGATGACATCACTGACAACAGCATTATATTTCAATATCTTGCAAAAGCTCAATTGTAGAGTCTTTTTCTCGTTTGCAATTGGGATGGTGAATGAAAAACAGTCCCTCAAAAGTTGTTGTGGCGAGGCTGACAGCTGGGAAACTGTATCGTTTTCTCCACGGAGGAGGGGCCAGGAGGCGGGACGAGGAGACAAGCACAAGTGGAGGAGGCAAGGTCGCATATTGGTATGCACCCCTTATCATCCTGGAAAGGGAGAGAGAAGTGCTATCATGTTTCTCTACTGGTTGTGCCTAGGGTCAAGTCTAGATGAAATTGCATTTAGTGTTATTATGCTGGAAAATGATGGATCCAACTTCCTACCAAAATTAGAACCGGCCCTAACAGTAGTTGTTTTAAGAAGAAACTAAAAACAGTTGGTGATATTGGTTGCTGGAGGTGATATCTACTTAATTATCTAATATCTATATCACAATATCAATTTGTTGCTTTTGTCTTTCTATTATCTTTAGCACATTGAAATACAATTGTGTTTGACAAGGTGTTTGATACAGTATAAGTGATTTTGATGGATTGATTGAAAGTGAACTACAGTTTTTTGCAGGGTATTGGTTACAGTCCCTTGGGCAGAGTGGTGTTAAATGCCTTGCCCGAGGGCACCTTAGTCACGGATGTACAGAGATATTGCGCTGGCCCTCGTAGGCATTGCAGTAATTGCAGAGGAGGATCTTGAATTGAAGTGTGACTGAGTAGTGAACATAATAGGGACCATAAGGGCCAAAACATACCAAGGCGGAACGGAACGGTCGCAGGACGGACGCGGTCTTTCTGCTTAGTTTTGGCCGGCGTGCTTTTCTCTGCCTTGCACACTGACAGCGTCGGCGTGCGCGACCAGTCCTGTTCAAAACCCTCCCCACAGCTAAAGCTAGCATGCTACTTTGCCATTCATTTGAATGAGACACCGCCGGTCGCCGGCGTGGAAAATACGCTCGAGTTCTATTTTCCAAATGCGGCGCGGAGCCGGCTCCCGCGCCGCTGACGCCCGACTACCGCCGGTTGGTGTGTAAGGACAGATAGGTTTCAATGTATTTTCACTGACGCCGGTAAAAACCGCGGCCGTCCCGGTTAGCAACGACAAGAATCGAGAAACGGACCCCAGGTCCGAAACGTCTGTTACTCCAGTTAGGGGTCTTACACACCAGGGCGGTAAAGAGTCGCGGAACGGCCGCGTTTTTTACCGGCGTTTTTTATCTGTCCTTACACACCAACCGGCGGTAGTCGAGCGTCAGCGGCGCGGGAGCTGGCTCTGGGCCGCGTTGCATTTGGAAAATAGAACTCGAGCGTATTTTTCACGCCGGCAACCGGCGGTGTCTCATTCAAATGAATGGCAAAGTAGCATGCTAGCTTTAGCTGTGGGGAGGGTTTTGAACAGGACTGGCCGTGCACGCCGACGCTGTCAGTGTGAAAGGCAGAGAAAAACACGCCGGCTGAAAGACCGCGTCCGTCATGCGACCGTTCCGTTCCGCCTTGGTATGTTTTGGCCCTTAACCTCTGTCTGACTTCTGTTGTAAAATTTCGGCTACAATGTACTTTTTCACACAAGCCTTGTGTGCGCCTCCTTTTTCATTATCTCGAGTGATTACTACAAATTCTTTAATGCATGTTATTATTGTTGTTCTTGTTGTTATGTGAAATCTGCCTAAATTTAAATCAATTCTGTGAGATCTTCATGTGATTGTCTATTAGATGCCGTCAAAGTGTGGAGTAGTGCGTGTTTGGTGGTGGAGTGAATGTAGTTTACAAAGCTTTGCACTTCTTCGTCCTTGTGTTTGAAAGTACCCTCAGAAAGTTTTTTCCTCAGACCTACATAATAGCACAGTACAAGGTGAGTCATGCAAATGCACAGGAATGTAAGAAAACCTACTTGGCCGCACTTGAAAATCGATAATGCTTCCGATTGCCATCCACCGCAACCGCAACCATATTCGGACAGCATGCGGGACACTGGAAGCCGTCTTCGTTGCCTCTGCGAAGGCTGTTGCCTCCCATTCTAACTAAAAAGCTTCTCCTGAAATTATCGGTAGAAATGGTCCCAGTCTGTTTGAAACACACACACACACACACAGTCAGTTTTCACAGTTAGTGTTATGCGTCTTATTGTCATGGTTAATGCGGTAGGCTTTACCATGGGCCACCAGCTTCTTATTACGAGGTACATGATGTCTTGACAGATGGATACAATTTTCTTACAGAATAGAATAAAATGTCCTCCATCCAGAAGCTCTGCGTTGGTTGTCAGGGCATTGTCTGGTGTTTGGACGTGAGCCATAAGCCTGCCAAAGGCCCGGTGGACGACCTGTGCATCGGTCCCTGTTGGAAAGAGATGCATTATATAATGTGTACTCATTATGACTCTCAGCATGCTTTTGTTGGTTTGCTTGCACATATATTGTACGGTGCCAATCTGAAGCAATTTCTCGAACCCCCAAACAAATTGGGAAAGTAAGCACTCACCTGCACGGCCACCTCAGCTTTTCAGCCCAGCAGAACGGATGCTCCATCACAAACACAAGCCTCAAAGAACTCTCATAAGAAAAAACTCTTCTGTGAAGCCATGTTGCTGTAGTAGGAAGGACAGCTTTGTAGATTTGATCTCTGTAGCAGTGGTACCGTTTAACTCAAACGAAAAAGTCATAGAGAAACGTGTTGGAGGATCATCATCATCTGCCACTGCTGTCCGGAGACGAAGAACTAGAACTGATTTGCCACTGACTGTTTGGGACGGTTGTAGCGGAGCGAGAACAAACTTTTCTTTTGTGTCTGAAGTGGCTCTCATCAATCACCACATACTCATGTCTTCCCCCTAACAGTCCTTTTTTTGAACCTTTAAATAAAGCATGACCAATTAAAAAAAGGGATACATTTGACTTGCTGAAATTTGATCTGTGCCTGACAGGCACCTTCACCTATAGGTCAACAAAGAGGGTGTGGTTAAATTTAGAGCCTTAATAGGCATTCAATATGGTGGCCATTTACCTAGATGGCCAACTCAAATTGTTCATTTAAAGGGACACTGTGTGAGATTTTTAGTTGTCTATTTCCAGGATGCATGTTGCTCATTCACTAATGTTACCTTCTTCCATGAATTCTTACCACCACTATCAAATGCTAAGTATTCATTATGACTGGAAAAATTGCACTTTTCATACATGAAAAGGGGGATCTTCTCCATGGACTGCCATTTTGAATTTCCAAAAATAACCATTTTTATCTGTAAAAATGACTGTACTTGGACCATACTACAAAATATTTATTTATTACTTAGTAAACTTTCATTTAAATATCAAATTTGGCAATAGGCAGCACAGTTTCAATGAGCAGCATAGTTGCAGTACCTTTTTTGACCATTTCCTGCACAGTGCACCTTTAATTATTTAAAAGTGATTTGACGTGGAAGGCCATCACCATCTGCCACTGTTGTTCCCGGAGGAGACAAATGACAAGAACTGATTTGCCACTGATGGAAGTTGACTCGTCAATCAGTACAGAGCGGGTTTGCGCTTTTGAACAGTTGTAGCAGAGAGCGAGCCCACCCCCAAATCTGCAGGGCTGATAGTATTCAGGCTCAGTGTTGCCATATGTGTCTGACCAAATCCCGCCCAAAAGGTTCTCAAATCCCGCCAAAATGCGCTAAATTCCGCCCAAATTCAACAAATTACATTGACTTCTATGGGCCCAAAACGGCTTAAAAAGCTTTTGAACTGTAGCAGAGAGCGAGCCCCCCTAAATCTGCAGGGCTGATAGTATTCAGGCTCCATGCCTGATTCAGGCTTGACAGGGTTTGCAAAAATAAAAACATTAAAGCGATGGTTTGGAGTAGAATCACCCTAATGCCATTTGAACCGTGGCACCCATCCACCTTTACACCCGAAGTGTTTTCTGCCGCAGGCTTACATCAACAGAGTTGCCGTGTTATTCGATGTTTATTCCGGATAGCTTGACTCAAGCGCATATGGATCCTGGGCACCGTCTCCAAACTTTCCCCACAAAAATAACATGTCATGACACCAAACTTCTACAGTATAACAAATGTGGTTTGTACTCACAAAAAGATGAATTTGAAACTTTGTACATAGTCCAGGAGTGTATTAGTAACAACACACGAGACGATTAGCTTTTCTGCTGCTAAACATCCGTCGACGTCACTTCCTCCAGCTGGGACTTTCTTTATTGTAAGGTTTGTGTTTTAGTCCACAGCCAGGATATATGCACGAGTGTGGCATCGTCTTCTATTTATTAAACGTGGTAAAATTTAAATCCGAAGTGGTTAATTTCTAGTTGTAGCGCAAGCTGTCTTTTTGAGTTTTCCACCTTCCGGACTCACGTGTATTTGTTTCCATCAACAAAGTCCCAACATCGAGGTAGTATAAAGGGCCGTACACACACATCGCTGCTATTTGCTAGCTTCTCGCTTGCTCGTCTACTCGCCTCTGTTTCATGGAACGTTTGCTGAAAGTTCCCGCGGCTTTAACTGCCAATGAACAGGCGAGAAGTATCGAACTCTGCCTTCCAATTGGTTACTCGCTTACTCACCTCACTCGCATCGCTTGTACAGTACTCGCCTACTCGTCTCGCTGGAACACATTGACATTCTATTGACTTCATTCGCTGAGCGGGTAACTAGCAGCGACTAGAGATGATAAAAAACCCGGAGGATCCGGTTGGAGAGCCGGGTAAAGACCTCATCCGAACAGACCGGATGACTGTCGTGCATTGACCCGCCAAAGGCGGGTCAGACGGCATTTCATTAATATGTCAACAAAATGGCAGTTACAGCGCGAGAAATTGTGCAACCGGAATATATCCTCTTTAGTTGACTACAACAGCCATTCTCTAATCTCCCTAGTATGCTGTTCAGTCACGAACAGTCACTGAGTAAAACTGAACCAACTCCCGCCTCGTCATTCATCGAGCCTGTTTGATCCGTCCAGCCTATGTTGTGGCCAATTGAGTGTTTGAGTCGCGGATCCCCGCTCCCTATGCGTGTGCTTCTGACTCTGTTGAGGTCTACATTTTAATGTTAATAGTGCTCTGCCAACGCTTTAACATCTCAGTCTGTAGGCTACTCTTAGGGAAATTATAGTCTACAGACGTGACTCTACTCACTGCGTTACAGCAAAGCCACTGCTGCTGTCACTCCCCTCGTCCGAGTCACTCAGCAGCGGCGCCCTCGGCGACTCGGTGAGACGAATCCTGACTGAGTTGTTGGTAGCAGCGAATCCCCTACGGATCGGATCAATGCTTAAGTTTCGTTTTTGCCATGAGTGTGTGAGTCGCAAGGCAACTCGGCAGCGGAAGCGAGTGGTCATCTGCTGCTCGCCTCCTGACTGTCCCTGCTCAACTAGACTTCTGCTCCCAAATGTTTGACTTTTAGTCTTCTTAAATACAAACACACACATTATTTATTGCAAAATCAGGAACATGCCGTTTCACTGCTGCCAAAGGCTGTTCGAGTTGTAGTTTCATGTTTAATGAGGAGACCCAGGTGGGTCGGATCGCAGCATGAGTTTAGGAACTGTTACATTCATAAAGTGAGTTTTGTTGATCAAACTGTCTTACTCTTTGATTTATCAACGTGAATTGATAAATGGAACAACAAAGGCGAGGTGCATAGCTACTTAACGGCAGAAACGTTTTAAAAAATACATTATTTTTATTTATTTTAAATAAGTGATCCGTGTGATCCGATTGATCCGTCTAATCCGGATACCCTCCTTGGAATGATCCAATCAATCCGGACGCCTCAAAGATTCGAGTTTAGCACCTCTAGCAGCGACGTGTGTGTACGGCCCTTAAGAACTGGAGAGAGTGAATAAGTTCCACCTCCAGTCATTTCAATGGGAAATGCTAGGCTAATGAATTCAGCCAAAATTGAAAGAATTTATCTGCTTCAAAGATGGAGCCGTTTCCGCCGACAGTTTACTCAGCTACGTGCCACGTTATTGTCTGACTTGCGGTTAATCAGAAATCCATATGAAGGACGGGCATTGGATGCCTTGAGGTGCCCAACCACAGACCTGTAAAGGTTGCGCACCCACCAATCATCATGAGCGAAGTGGATGTTAGAAATGCGAAAATGGTGACTAAGCTAACCAGTCAAATCATGCCCCCCTGGTTTGGAATGGTTGAAGAGGAGGGAAAACCAATTAATTCTGAATGGAGTCTGCACTCCTCCGTTGGCGCCCCTAGAGTGCAGTACCACCCGGAAGAGTGCAGTCTCTCGTAATACCCTAAAAACCTCTCTAGTGTGTCTGAGTCAACGATGTGCACGCATTCAGTGAGGATGTTGATTCTGAACAGTCATACCTGTTTACAAACAGTAAAGGGGTCAATTGCTCATGCCATAAGCTCAGAACCATCATGTGGAGTTTGCCATGCACTGCACTAACAGCTCAACATATGGCATCCGCCCCTGTCCAAAGTGAAGGCTGTTGGCAAGACTTGAGACCTGCGGTTAGACGTCCATTGGAGGATTTAGGTTGAGAATAATTGGCGTTCCCTTGGCCCTGTAGATGGCAGTAGTGCACATCTTAGCGCTCACCAAAGATGGAGGGGACAACGCCCCCCTAGGACAGTGCTTCCCAACCTTTTTCGTCCTGCGTACCCCCTTAGCAACTTTTTCATATGATGAGTACCCCCTCGCCCCCATTCAGGCTCTGTTCCTCTATCCCAATGTGGCTACACTCAATGTATTTGTTATTATTACATGTTTCCACATACCCCTTGAGTTGTGCTCGTGTACCCCTAGTGGTACACATACCCCTGGTTGGGAAACACTGCCCTAGGAGACCGAACTTGAGGACACTCCTTTGCATTGGGTGGGCGGAGTTTGAACTCTAATCTACTGGTTCTGCTTTCATTTTGAAAAAGAGCTGATCTTTGAGGTTTGTCTATACCCCAGATTTTGTGCAGCTGTGATATGGCCTAATTGTGGCTATCCTCAAGTTGAAAACTGTAGAAAAAAACATGCAGCTTATTCATGTTGCACCGTTGGTGAAAAATAAATTACAAATATCACACAGTTCAAATTGTAAATAATGTAATAATAATGTAAAAAAAAAAAAAACCCTGTATTTTACAGATGAGAAAAAAAATCGGTTGCAGTGAAATACTCAACCCTCACCACCATCTCTATATGTAATATTGTTATTATAGGATATTAGTGGTCACAGGCATAACAGAGCAACCTAATTTGCAAAAACACTGCAGTCAAATATCACAGTTTACTATGCAAATATTTTTTGGAGCACAATTGGCAGTTTGCGAACCCACCTCTTTTGTTGTCTGACACTATCTGACAATTGCAAAAAGTCACTTTGGATGTGCACACCCTACTGAAAAGGTCATCTTAGGTTAACACGGGGAGGGACTAATTTAGAGTGATTTATGTAGTTATTTAAATTGCATTTTACTTTTTTGAGCTTTATTACAGTACTGTCAAGAGACAGTACTGTAAGTACTCACACTGAGACTGCACGCTAGAACAGATTACCCAGAATGCAATAGAAAGAGCTAGAGAGAGAGAGAGAGAGAGAGAGAGAGAGAGACAGACTAACACAGAGACAGAAAGAGAGACAACAAGACACAGAAAGAGAGAGATACACATAGTACAGTTGCATATTATTAGTGTGTTGCTGATACCTTCAACAATCTGACAGACTAGACAGTACATCTTAACTATTAGTTTTAAATGTTACATTTTTATACAGATTTTATATATAGACCTATACTGTATACTGTACTGTATATGAACTGAAAGCGTTTTGGATAAAATTATGATCAAAACTTATCATTTTGTCTTGAGGGAACAGAAGAGTCCATTTACACATGCGTGTAACTGGCTTGGAGACAAAAACCCATTTCACTAAATTTAACTAGTCCCTGAGTGACAGTATATGAAGGCCTAATCCTATTTTGTTGATCTGGCAAAAGTAATATACTGTAGGTCTTTGATTAAAAGCTGATAAACTGTATAAATAATTAAAATTATAAATAAAATAATAATAATGTAATGAAATAACAACAACAATGAAATCGGATCAAAGTTTTCATATTATTTTAGGCTTTTAGTCATTTTCATCACACACCCTCATATATTGCATATATTTTTTTTAAAGTAAATTATTTCAAGTGAATAGTTTATAGTGAATAAATTCAAGGCAAACTTGTGACACACAGCAATAGGCCAACATGATGTGTTAATAATATCGACTTTCTTGTAATTTGTGAAATTTTCAAGACCTTTTCATACACATTGTCCTCCACATGCATATTTCATTCCGTGTGTAAAGATGTCTAATTTCAATGTTGTTGATCTGGCATGTACCAGGCAATAGGTCTTTGATTAAAAGGTAATAAATTGTATTACATTTAATTTAATAATAATAATAATGTAACAAGATCAAAGTCTCCATATTTATTTAGACCTGCTTACGCCTTCAGACCTTTTCATCCCAGACACTGACCTAGTCATACCTGCAATCAAGTTCAGGTGAAGGAGGTAAGTTTGAAGTTACAGCAGCTAGTAGAACACATTGAATGTTGTGAACACTTTTACTATTTGTAACAACTTTAATTAAAGTACATACACCCGTCAATCAAACATCTATCAAACATAATGTGAAAATGAGCAGCTAAGTCACTTCAAAACACTTCAAATACGCAGATCGGGTGTCATACTTAATCACTGAATCACTCTCACCTCTCCAGAAAATCAACTTTGGCCTTAGGTGTATGTTTAGGGTCATTGTAATCATGGAAAGCAACACAATGAAAAGCAATGACATATTCGCTATTCGTAGAGCAATACATGTTTAACTTTATAATTTAATCAATGATAAAAGCCCTCAAACACCTGCAGCATGCATGCAGCTCCTCATAAGAGCTGTATTCGTACCATGTTTCACTTTAGGCACCACTTCTCTTTTTTCATATTCTTCATCTCCAACACCATACAGTTTTGATGCTATCTTGACTTCAGAGTATGAGTCCCATTAGCCTTCATTTTTGTCAGAATTAGGCCTGACATATTCTTGGCTGGCTTTTTTGAGGCAGGACAGTGGGAGATACTTCTTTGGTTTAGACTTCTTAGGTGAAGAATTTGGAAAAAATACATGGTACCTAAAGTCAAACATGGGAGGGATACAGCTCTTATGTGGAGCTGCATGCATGCTGCTGGTGTGTGAAGGCTTTTATCATTGATTACATCATGAAGTTAAAAATGTATTGCTCTATGAATAGCCAATATGTCACCATCTCTCATTGAACTACATTGATTTTCATTGTGTTGCTTTCCATGATTACAATGACCCTAAACATACACCCGAGGCCAAAGTTGATTTTCTGGAGAGGTGTGAGTGAATCAGTGATTAAGTATGACACCCGATCTGCGTATTTGAAGTATTTTGAAGTGACTCTTTTTCACATTATGTTCGATAGGCGACAAAACTTTTTTCTTGTGAAAATCTGCCCTGTCTGTGTTTATTAAAGGGTCAATCTTTCTTTGGTGCATGATTTTTTTTTTTTGTACAATCATTTTCATTCGGGAGGGTTGTAGCTTTCATATGAGTGACTTCTGAAGCCAAGTGATTAATTGAAAGTCAGGTTATTAGCTGTTATTCCAAACAGATGGATAGGCGACAACTCTTTTTGAGACGGGTGTATTCTGTGTGAAAAGGCTGAAGTAGTTGCTTAGTTTTGCTGTGTGCAATGAGGGTTATTGAGAAGATAACGCAAAAGAACAGTAGTGGCTTAGCCCTAGAGGAAGAAAAATAATTTTTCGAAATTTCCGTAATTTTTGTAAGCGCACCTGCTAAGGTTTTGTCTATGAATTCATTATTTTAAGAGCAAAGAAATCTCGCACACTGTCCATTCCACCAACAAACTTTAATACATTGTTTCGGTCATCCGACCTCCTCCAAATAACTTAATAAAGTTATTAAAAGGTAGTAAACTAATGAACATGTTATTTTTAAATATCACTTTTTAAAGACATGCACATATAAACAAGGACTTTATTTGTTATTATTTACTGATTGATTTATTGATTGGCAATTCCACTGACTTCCTGGGATTTGGATTTTCTTTACATGCAACCGTATGTAACAGTAGTCAGAGACCCAATATGATGAATTGTAACTATATATGCAGTGCAATTAAACATACTGCAGTGAATAGGTACCCATGAGAGGAGTGCATTGTATGAGGTTTTTCTATGCCCCAGGTCTTGTGCAGCTGTTGTATGGTGGATGTAACTGACCTAATTGTGGGTAAACTGTAGAATGAAAATGCTTTGTGGTACACAAATAGGTCACAGTATCATGTTTGTGTCGGCTGCTCGAACATGAAAGAGTTTTTTTTACCCCCAACACACATAGTTCACCCTGTTGGGCCATGTTCAACCCCCACAATGCTCTCTGTACATTTACTAGATATTAGTGATTGCTGGCATTCCACAGCAACTGAACTTGCCACAGCAAAAGGAAGACACTATTTGTGCCCAACAGTTTTTAATCTGTTTTATTCTGTTTTACTGTTTACTATTCAGCAGGAGCAGAAGGCATCCAAGACAATGGGAGACGATTATGAGAGAGAATATGAATATGAAGATGGAGTTCATGATGGAATGATCAGGTTTTACATCTTCAACTGGTTTGGTCTGATTGGGGGTTCGGCTGCTCTGGTCTGGGCTGCCTGGACCCTGCATCGCTACCGACGCTCTGGGGGCAAAGACTCCATCTTCATCATCACCCTCCTCTTCATCGATGCTTTGGAACTAGTGATGGCAGTCTGCACAATGCTTCCTCATTCCCTCTGGTTTATTGATAGTCTTTTCGTTAAGATTGCCTGTATTGAACTGAGGCTTGTAATTTTGTTCCTTCACCAGTTGGTGGCGCTAGAGGGAGTTGCGTCTGCTACACACATTCGCTTTGCAGCGGTTTTCTCTTCTTTGCCCTGCTCTGTCTCCCTCACCCTAATGACATTCATGCTGGTCATTCTCATCTGTTACAGCAGATTGTTATTTGATATTTCTCTATGGATACCTTTTTTAGCAGTCCCATTGCTAATCCATGCTGTGATGTGCATCTTGATTTGCTCAAAGGCAAAGCATCGCCAGACCCCTGGAAGAGGCATCACAGGGACAACTGTGCTGGGTGAGTCCCTGGTCAGTTACATAGTTCTCCACGGCCCATGCCTACTGGCAAGAGTAATGGAAAGGAAACATCGAAATTGGCATTGGAAAATCTTTCAATACTACCACAATTTGTTCTCCACTATCAGTAGTTTATGGGTGATGGCAGACGGTCTGCTAGTTGTGCTGGTCTGCAGATTACCCAGAGTGCAACATTCCTAAATTCATGTAGTCTGTTTAAAAACAGTGGATCCTCAAACCATGATCAAATGGAGTTTAGACTCAGATAATAACATGTTTGATTTAAGATCACTAATGCATTGAGGTTACTAGCAGGGCTACTGAGCTTTGTCTGGGTCTAGAACAAAATCACCAGAGAGGCCTCTTCAGCCTATTTAGAGCACACTGTACATTACCTGTAACTAATGTGTATCCTTTAGTGGCTTGTGCATTCAATGACTGTGTATGTTCATGTAATGACAATAAATATGTAGGCCTACTACATAAAAGCCACCATAAATGACTAGCCTACCTGTACTGTCCTTATTCGTTGTGTAGCTCTGCTATTGCATTACCTGATTTACACAGATTTGAACCCCACACCTTCAGCCACTGACATGCTCCTTTACCAGCAGACCTCCATGCAAGATTCCACCCTCTGGCTCCATTGGTTTAATTGCCACGGAAACATAGCTGGATAGACTACAAATTGATTTTATCTGAATTTGACCAATACATAAAATAACAGACACCACAGGACCACTTTTACCTTACTGTCCCTTGCATGTTGTGGCCACCAGGGGCACTGTGGAGTAGCCTGGGAACTCCCATACTGCCTTTAGTACTACACAATTGTTTCGATCTGAAAGACACTTGTGATTAGGTCTGGTGTTAACCAGGCAAACTGTGGAGCAGAATACCATCCAAAACATCCTTATATTGTCCTATTCAGAGGAAAGAACTGTGCGGCCATTGCTTTTCATTTTTATTTTAAAACCGTATTATCTGACAAATAAAGCAGATGAAATAAGGACCAATGATCACAGAATCATAGCACCAAAAGTAAGTGAGAACAGTAACATGTGTAGTTTTATTCATGTCATAAGCTGTGGCCTTGGCCTAGTGGTTAGAGAGTTGGTCTTTCAATCTAGGTGTTGCAGGTTCGAATACCCCCTGACCTCTCCCTACATCTCCATCCATGGCTGAAGTGCCCTTGAGCCAGGCACCTTATCCCACATTGCTCCAGGGACAGTAACCAATAGCCTGAAAAATAATAACTGTAAGTCGCTTTGCTAAAGCGCCAGCTAAGATGTAATGTAATGTAATAAGCCCTAGCACCATCTGGTGGAGTTTGCCATGCGCTGCACTAAAAGCTTGACATATTGCTTTTGTCTCTGGCTACACAAAATTAGGTAGAACGTAGGCCAGTGTTTCCCAACCAGGGGTACGTGTACCACCAGGGGGTACGCGAGCACACCTCACGGGGTACGCGAGCACACCTCAGGGGGTACGCGGAAAAATGTAATAATAGCAAATATATTGAGTGTAGTCACATTGGGATGGAGGAACAGAGCATGAGTGAGGGCAATGGGTTACTCATCATATGCCAAAATGGCTTAGGGGTACGCAGGACAGAAAAGGTTGGGAAACACTGGCATAGGCCTACCATTCACCTTCGGTGACTGGTGCGGGTGTCGAAGCATACGTTTCAGAATATGGGCCTAAAGGCCATGAAAGGGATTTGTGTAGCCTAAATGGTGCTCGAAGGCCGTCCGTAGGCCGTATGACATGGACATACCTCCGATGAAAAGTTCAATAGGCCTACTAAAAACGGATTGCAGTCTGCTAATTACCATATCATAGCCCAGTTGTGTGAAACGGGTCCAATCCCTGTGTACAGCAACACATGTCAGTGGTTCGAGAGTGAGCTTGACATCATACCTAATACCTAGGCTACCGTTGCCGAATTGTTGGCATCCGCTCGCACGCACACGCACACACACACACACACACAGGTGTAGGTTAGGCTTGAAAAGTGGTGGGGATTATTGATACAGCAAATCTGGCTACTATTCTTGCATGTTAGTGAATAAGTGCTGGGGACAAACTCGTATTACCTCAAAAGTGGTTGGCTATGGACCATCCCTAGCCATAATTACAAACATGCACACACCACTGGGCATAGCCAGTCTACTGTGCGGGATACACTGGCTTACACTGTGACGTGACAAATCTTGACCACTCCCTATCTGTACACTGCCTGCTTTGGGATAATTCTACCCTTTTTCCTCATGCAGGATGTAAGGCACCTGGATAACCATTCATGTGTTATTTCTGCAACTCCTAGGCTATATCATAATAAGATGCTACAGCCCTATCACAGACATATATGACAGATTATGTTTTTGTTGCCTACAGTTGTCTAACCCAAGTCCCAGAATCTGTTCATGTGTTATTTCTGCAACTCCTAGGCTATATCATAATAAGATGCTACAGCCCTATCACAGACATATATCATGTCACCATGCTAATCTTACATACCTGAATATGTAAGATTCAGACCTGACAGATTATGTTTTTGTAGCCTACAGTTGTCTACCCCAAGTCCCACAATCTGTTGTAGCAGAATTGGAGTGGTTATTTTTTCCTGTAATCTTTTATTACTTCCCTCCCTGAATATTACGTAGGCATATGATTATGTGAAATGCCCCCTGAATTAATAAATACTGTGCACCAGGCGTTGCTGCTGTCTTGTGTCGACATGTAATGTGGTCCTGTTAAATCCAGCGTGGCGTAACCACATGCAGCCACTGAGTGGCGACATTCAGCACATCTTTGGTGAATGTAAAACACCATCCCAGTGACATGTGGATTAAGTAATTTCACAAATGTATCATCCAGCGTTTAATAGCCCTCCTCTCCCATGTGTGATGAGGGCCGCACACACACACACACACACACACACACACACACACACACACACACACACACACACACACACACACACACACACACACAACATGCAAACTTTAACTCTACTCATTTAATTGCATGTTAATTTCCCACTTGACATTCATTTAAGCTTTGATAACCACTAAGCTATGCTCAGTACACGCAACAGACCACTTATCACACAACCATTAGATCAATCCACCAGACAACACACGCATCATTGACAATGCCATTTCATCAAACACCCTCCCAACAGGCATGATGAGACAAGCGCAGAAACTCACTGACTTTGTCAAGCCTGCAGCACCCACACCCCACACAAGGCAACAAATACATACACACACTACTGCATGGATGGCAGGCACCATAGACATCTTACAGACACATTACGAAACACAACTACAAACACTCATACAACAAGCACCACCATTTCATGACACAGCATTTAACATTGCCACTAACTGGGCAAAAAACTCTACAATCAGCACATGCCAGTTCTCTCCCTCCACCCACACACCTACACACAACACCACAACAAACACCACAACCCAACCAGCACACAATACCCACAATCCCAGACCTCCAGGATCTAACCTCCTTCCCTCCTCTCTCACACACACACCCATCCAATGACACCCAGACTGCTGCACCTACACAAACAGAAACAGTAACACAACCAACAACTCCACAACACACACCACAACCAACACTACATTCATCACCAACACACATCTCAGACACACACCCTGACCATGACTCGTCTACACCTACACAACCACAACAACCACAAGCAACACCTCCACAACATAACACTGCAGCAGTCTCACCCATAATCCCACTCATACCTCCTCCTACCCCAGGCCAGGTTGCTAGCCTACCTGCTCCAAGGAGGACCTCGTCCTCCAGCCCACACCCTCCACCCCCCTCTCCACCCCTCTCTGCATCTTGAAACCATTAGCTACACACCTCATATCAACACACACACCAGCCAAACACGCACAAACAGCCAAACACGCACAAACACTAAACCAACTGACCAACAGACACTACCCAATGCCCCACCTCCATCACACATTGTAACACACATCTCTAATTCTATCTCTCCTGCTTCCCCAGAATCTCTCAGGGGAGGGGCGGAAGAACGACTGCCACCGCGACCACAGAGGGTGGTGATGAGCAGAGACGCCAACACAGTCAGCCAACTGGTTGCGTCCACAGCTGAACCCTCCACCTCCACAACCGTGGTGGCCCGCAGTCGTTCGAACCCCCCTCCTCCCCCCCTAAACTCTCCACCCCTCCTTTCCCCCCCTCTCTTCTTACTCTCAACACCTGCCCCACATCAAAACACTTCAAACCCACCTACCATACCTACACAAAGAGTAAGGATGAATGGAGGATAACGGCACATAAACCGATTATCTTCATGGGAACTTCTAACCTCAACCGCATTCCCTCTTTCACACATCCACACATACAAATAGACAGCTACCCAGGGGCAACCACAAACCACATACTTCGAATGCTGGCAAAGACCCCTCCCTCACCTTCCACCAAGACGGTCATCATTTCGATTGGCATCAACAACAAAGATTATGACCCTAGACAGACCACATGCAGACAACTGCAATCCATATACAGACAGGCCACCACGGTTTTCCCTAATGCCACCCTTCTTTTCCCTATTATCAATTTTTCTCTCCAGCTCACCCCCATCCAGAGGCAGAATTTGAAGGACATCAACACATACATACACAACCACCTTCCACACATTCCACCACTCCCACCAGCCAAATTCAACACCACACATGACCACATCCACTGGACACCCACTACAGCCATGCTCATATACAACCACTGGATCACACATTTACAGTTAAACAAACACATACCTTAACACAGGACACACCCTCAACATCTCATAACACCCCCAATTTAGATACACTGACCACAGACTCATTTATACTGAATCTTTCCACCACATTCACACACACGGCGGCCCAACACACACTACTGGAAAAAGGTCTGCCTTTCATTCCACAGCCACCACACAGGAACCGGGAGGAACTTCAAAGGGACCTTTACCTTTATCACCGCAGACTGAAACTCATTCATCTTTTCAAGGATCAGGACAACTATACACTCCATTTACATACCCCGCCACCTGGCAGCCACCCAGCTCTCAGGTAGAGGGATCCATCATACATTTAATTAAAAAAGACCACCAATCACTTAGCAACAACTTACAACACATACCTCCCACAGCATCCAACATTACACAAGCAGAAAAACATGCCATTCAACAGTTAAAACACAACCCAAACATCACAATTAAGGCTGCAGACAAAGGCTCGAAAATTGTCATCATGGACACCCACTCCTACATTTTGGAAGCCAACAGGCAACTTAATAACACCACATATTACAAACAGATACATACATCACTACAACCCACCACCCAACAAATAATCAGGGACCTAGTACACACATTATATGAGCAACATTACATAACACGCAAACAGCAGGACTTTTTGATCGGACCCAACCACCCACACACCAGACAATTTTACCTTCTCCCCAAGATCCATAAATCACCTGAAACATGGACTGTTCCCTTTGAGGTTCCTCCCGGCAGACCCATAGTCTCAGACTGTTCCAGCAGCACATACAATATTTCCATTTACATAGACCACCACATTAACCCACTCTCTACACGCCACCCCAGCTACATTAAAGACACATACGATTTCATAGAAAAAATCAGACCCATGGCAGTTCCACACAACACCCACCTATTCACCATAGATGTAGACAGCCTATACACCAACATTGACACCCACAGTGGACTTCAAGCCATGACAAAAACATTCTCTGCCTATCCTGACCCCTCCCGCCCTGATGACATACTTCTCCAACTCATGAACATCTGTCTAACCCACAATGACTTTGACTTTGACAATAAAACATATCTTCAAATACATGGAACTGCCATGGGTCAAAGATTCGCACCATCATATGCCAACATCTTCATGAGTGAGTGGGAGCAAGCCGCACTGAGTAAGTGTCCATATCAACCACTTTTCTTTTTTCGCTTCCTAGATGACATTATCGGCGCCTGGTCACACCCCCTCCATCTTTTTGACAATTTTCTAGACATTCTTAACTCACACCACCCATCCATAAAACTCAAAGCAACAATTCACCCCCACAAAGTAAATTTGCTTGACACCACTGTCTTCCTCGCCCCTATATCCCCTACACATAAAGCTCTACACACCAAAGTATATTTCAAACCCACTGATTCACACGCACTACTACACAAAACAAGTTACCATCCAAAACATACATTTAAAGGAATAATTAAATCACAACTGATCCGCTTCCATCGCATCTGCACCCACACCTTAGATTTTAATATAGTCACCTCCACACTATTCCAAGTACTACGCCACTATTCAAAGCGCTTCCTCCGCACCATTAAAAACGACACACTCTCTGCACTTGCTCCCACTCACTCCCACACAGGCACAACAGACGTGCACACAACACCCACTACTACACACCCTCACACAACATCAACTACACACCAACACACACCAGCACGTGCTACTGACCAACCACCACAAATGTCCATGACAGGTTTTGCCTCTAACTCTCCCCCTCTCTACTCTACCTCCTCTCAACGCCTGTCTACTCTCAACCACATCTCTCTACCCTCTCCCAGCTATGACCCCCCACCCAACTCTCTACTTAATCCCAATCCAAAATCCTCCTATATCCCCTTACCCATACCCACCCCTAACCCTAACCCCAACCTTCCTCCTAAGGAGCAAGCCTACCCACATCCTGGACCTGCGCCCACTCCTAACCTTAACCACTCCCCAGATGACCCATCCCCCAACCATGCCCTTAATCCTAACCCTAACCTATCCCCCAACCCAATCCCTAACCCTAACCCTAACCCTAACCCTAACCCTAACCCTGCCCCTAATCCTAACCCTAACCCAGTTCCTAGCCCTAACCCATCCCCCAACCAGGTCCCTGAACCTAACCCCAACTCCACTACCTCATCCTTTCTGGAAACCCAACTGATCCCTCTGGTCTCTACCTACTCAACCTCCACACAGCAGCTCCACAGACAGTTTAAGAAACCTGTGCCTGTGGATTATACATCTAAGCGCTTGTGAACTTCCATCACCGAGGCTTGGCGGCCTTGGAACAAAGGAGAACCTAGGCCCCTCAGCCGTCCTCCCCTCCATGTCCCCACCCGGAGCCAGAGACGTTCTTAATTTAGAACAGAGAATCTTTGCCGGAGCCACTGGAGTAGCTCAACATCCGATCCTGGATCCTCGAACCGCTGCTGGGCACTGGTGAAAATCCATCACTGGAGCGCCTCCCTGTGAACAGAAAGAAAGATCTACGTTCTCAAACTCCAGTACCCACCCCTCCCAACCCAAGCCCAAATCTCCCAACCTCCACCATCCCTCACCCAACGCCATTTCATTTCCCCCAACCATCCCCACTATCCTTGTTCTACAAAAGCCGGCCAACGATGTTGCAACCAACGATCCGATCCTAAGTCAGAGCAACCGCAGCCTCCCTACAAGCCTTCACAGCATCTAAAACCGACCAAGGTATTTTCTGAAAGTGAGCTCACTTTTCTTTTCTTTTTTATCTACCCATTACTGAGGTTGACATTGACTATTTCTTTTATCTTTAATATTTACTCTTTGACAGTTGTTGAAAAATTACCTCATATAAGAATTTTAACCTGTGGCTATTTATATTTTATTTTTTTAATCTCCTGAAATTTTTAAAGGAGCCTGTACCACAGGAGGTATTTTTCATATTAAGGGTGTGTCTTTTTGGTTTGTTTAATTTTCATTTGGTTTGTTATTTTTATCTCCATCCGAGGCCCCCATATCCTTACCTATTTCCCTTTTGTTATTTTGTAGTGTCTAGGCCCTGTCCCTAGCACTCCTCCAACTCTCCTTCTAATCCCCCCATCACTCCTCATCAGTTATCTTTAAGCCCTTCTCTATCTTATTTACTCCCCACCCATCTCCCCCCACTGGTCACTCTAGTTATTATTATTTACTCCTTTTGGCCCCTGATTATCACTTTTTGTTTTTTACTTTTCTACCCCATAGTCCCCTACTATTAATTACATTCATATTTATCACATTTGAGTTCAGTTACTTTGGTTTTTGACCCTAGTTTTTAAACCTTTTACCCATTTTTCATTTAAGGCCCCCCGGATATTCCTTAGTTCTTTGACTTAAGCCCCTGTCAGTATATTCCCCTTCCGTATGTTACTCGCTCTAACATCACTGAGCTATTTCTCCCTCCCCCTCCCCACTCTATATTTACTCCCATTTTTTTCTTAATTCGTTTTGTCGGTTTTTATATTCCCCACTCCTACTTTTCTATTAGACTCCCCTTTTTTTTAACGTATAAGATTTTTAGGTCCTGTTAGAACCCAGTTATTTAGACTTCCACTCTATTTAGACCTCTGAGATAGTAGTATGTAACCTCTACTTACAGCCGAGACAATTTACCTTATCTAACTGATGATGTGCTTTGCATTCCTTTACTGATACGTACAAACACACGCTCTCTTACGCACACACACACACACACACACACACACACACACACACACACACACTAGAGCGTGGCTCGGGCCGGTTTTTTCTGTCCGAGCCCGGCCCTCAGCCGACAGAAACGTGATCAACCCCGACCCGAGCCCGAGACTAATTAAAATGTTTGTGTCCGAACCCGTCCGAAGCCCGAGACCACTGTAATAACAACAGAACCTGTGCGCAAGCAATATTTTCTATGTGGCCTCCTTCATACTCAAAATAGCACGTGATAAATAGCCAGGATAGGGATGAGGCAATTTGCTGTAGCCTAATTTAGTTACGCACGCATAGTAAGTATAAACACACGCATACATGTGACAGCGCACCTTGTGTTTCTTTCGGTTAGACCAGAGATGTTGGGTGCTGTAATCAAATGCATGGGAGGGGCGTGAGAGGATAAGAAAGGCGAAAACTAACGAATACGGTTTGGATGCAGTCAGCGCGGCTATGGACGCATTTGTTACGTTACTGTTAGTGCAAATAAATCCCCGCGAGCCGGTGAAGATGCCACTCCTTGTCGTTAAGAAGGATGGGCTATAAGTTCACCCCGAAGAACAGTAGCCTGTTCGGCCCTCCAAGAGAATGTCATTTCCCTGATGTCCATGCGGTCAATATAAAATCAGGAAAGGTTGCACGCGCATAGTTACAACTGTAGGCTACAGTAAAAGTGACAAGAATTAAGAACCTACGTGAAGGACATGAAATGTCACAGCGGACAAAGTAGTAACAGGAAACCTCTTCGCCCCTACCTTAGGCAACTCCACGTAGCGTGTGCGTCTTCTTTAATCCATATTATGCTCCTTGCTACCCCTTGCTGGAAATGTAATCCTTGGCGAGCAATGCAGTGACAAACTTCGTCATTTTATGTTCAACATTTAAGACAGCACCGAAGGCATGCTAAAACATGGCCTACACTAGGCCTACAACAAAATACCACGCGTTCACTGACAACTGTATTTGGCGCTTATTAAGAAAGCAAGTTGACTCGGCATTCCTGCTCGGCTGACTGGGAGTGCTGCGTCCATGTTGCCACCATTGAGAGTACTGTCAATGGTTGCCACTGGTAACTGGCGCGTGCATACAGCCAATAATAATCACTCGCACGAGTAGCCTACCAACATTTTCATTTATGCATATTCAATTACTTATTTTTTAATCACAAAACTGCTGTTTGCATGAACTGAAACGTTTCCTCTGATTGCTTTCAATTTTCACAATGTCTGTTTGGTTCAAGCCCGAGCCCGACCCGAGTCCGACAGATATTCTATTTTTTTTGTCCGAGTCCGGCCCGGCCCGTCGGGTTCCGACCCGGCCCGTCGGGCTTCGGTCGGGTTGCCATGCTCTGACCCATACACACACACACACACACACATCACATTGGCAATTTAGCCTTGAAACTTGGAATCTTTTCATTAACCTGACAATTGTCTTTGGCATTTTAGCACTAAACAGAACTGCTTGTCTAGTCTCTAAGCCCTGGACCGATCTTACACACGTTAACATTTTTATTTTTTGTCCCTGTTCATTTTCACCCCCCTTTTTTTTCTTTATTCTCCCCCTACGCTCAGTATGGCCCGCAGTCGCTTCGATGTAGTCTTCCCCACCCATAATCGCTTTGCCCCTCTCGACCCTGAAGCGGGAGCCACGGCGGGATGTGAGGAGGCATACCTCCAACCGGCCACCAATCTAACTAAAAACTATTTCCAATTATTACAGACGATTCATCATTTAGAGATCATTGAGAAATGCCTAAAGGACAAAACCTGTCCACCTGGCATGGCCAGGAAGGTAGCCAAACTTGCAGATTTTATTAAACCTGCCGCCCCCAATCCACAGACGAGAGAACGCCTTAAGCTGGGCTTACACTGTGCGACTTTTGCCCCGATTTTGCCCCGATTTGGCACTCGCACGACTTTTTGAGAGTCGGGCCGATTTCTTGCTCAATCGCAGGTCAATCGTGAGTCTCGCATCGTGCAGCGTACATGGGGTAACGACAAGCGATTTCGCCTCACGATCGTGCAATCGCAGGGTCGCAAGAAAATCAAAACGTTTTGAAATTCTGGTCGTGGCTCGTGCGTAAATCGCACAGTTAAAGCAGTGCTACGACCCGATTTGACACTTTACATGCACAAATTAATAGGGCCATTCGATTCGCTGTTGAGCGCAACTTCATCTCCACCTCAGGTGCGCATGTTCCCTCCTCTGAGGACCGGGGAGACATGCCTGTCGCGTCGTACGGTGGAAGCAGTTCGCTCGCATCCGACTGTCGGCTCGTATAGTGTGAGGACGTGAGTCGTGAGTTGTGAACTTTTAAACAGTGAAATTCCATCGTGCAGTGTGAGCAGAAGCTTAAGACCCACGAGTGAAAATATCGCACAGTGTATGCCCGGCTTTAAGCGTATCACTCATGCTTGGTTGGAACAAAATCTAATGGCTCTGAGTGAGCACTATCAACAGGTATCGGAGGCTATACGCCGCGACCTCGACACCTTCCAACCTGCCTCCCTCGAAAAGGCCATACGCTGGGCTAAGAACAGGTACGGCCGTAAGCTTACCAGCTCTTCGGTTAGACGCCTCAATGACTTTCTATACGACACTTATCCGTCCCCGCCGAGGTGTGCCTCCCCACGTACCCGTCGGGCTCCTGAAAACCCTGAAACCCACCCTGTCCCGGCCCGCGACTCCGTACCTACGCCTCCCCTTCCCCCACCCCCTCCACCTACCGCTCTCCTTCCTCCTCCCCCTCCTCCTCTTCCTCTCCCCATTCCTCCTGCCACCGCGACACGCAGCGTGAACAAGTCCCATCGGACTGAGGCTGCTGTCCCTGCGCCGTCCCCTGTTCAGGCGACGCACGTCACCCTCGCCGCAGGCCCCTCCGTGTCGTCCGACGTACACCGGTTCGACTGGCCCCCTCTCCACATGTCGGTGTTGCCTAAACCCCAGAGGAAGAAACAGACACCCCCAACCATGAAACCCCAGGTCACCACAACAGAGGTAAACGACAAACCTCTGAGTAACACCCCCCACGCTATACTTACCACGCCTACTAATAGGCTCAGTCTTTCTAGACGTAATAGACTCACTTCCCTCTCCCAACAGTCCAACGCTACTGCGAACGACTCCACCGTAGACCCCTCGGTTTCTGTTTCCCCCTCTCCGGTACAGACAACCGGGCCCCCTGTACCCCCCAGCGAAAGCCCCAAGTCCTCCATACGCTTACCTCCCTCCTCTCCCCCCTCCCCTCTTGTTTTTCCCTCCCTCTCCCCGCCATCCTCCCCCCTCCTCCTCCTCCCCCCCCGCCCACAGCTCTTGGCGCCGTGACACCATTGGCGCGCTCGGAGCCGCGCACACCCCCTCCAGTTAACAGGGAGGCCAAGCGAGTGTGTGTAGTAGCTGAAATCCACTTACCGGTGACCGCGTCGGTCGCGGCCCTGGCGGACGCTCCAACGCCGGCGCCACACACCGCCACCTCCAACGGCAGCGTACACCTAGAAAACATCCAAGACACGATACACCCTAGCGTCACCTCAACACCCCACTCGCCTACCGCACCACACACACGCACGCAGACACACGAGACACGTGACACACCGTCTCAACACTCGACGCGACGTGCCGTAACGGGCCGTCAACACACACCCGCTCCCTCACACGGCGCCAAGTACGCTCCCCGTCGCCTTTCCATTACCCCCACCCCTTCGCGTTCCCCTCCCTCCCCCTCCTCCTCTTCTTCCTCCCTCCTTCCCAACCCCCCCGCGACTAGGACACCCCGACCCCAACCTGGACCCGTGCCCCCCCTCCTGAAACCACCCCCCCCCCTTTTTAGCCCTCCTCATACCAGGTTCGGCCACTTTAAATCGAGGCTTGAGAATACTCCACGACTCCTACGTAGGGGCGAACCGTTTCGACACCCGAACACGAATAGAAAAAACCACGCTTGGCACCTAGAGGTAATCAAACCCGTCTTAGTTCTAGGCGACTCTAATCTAAGTCGCATACCCCCGTTCCAACACGACACCGTGCAGGTGGATAGCTACCCCGGGGCCATGATCGACCACTTAGTGGAACTGCTAAAAAGATTGCCCGCACCTAACCCCCGCGTCAAGACGGTCATCTTGGCGGTGGGCCTTAACAACGGCCTAAGATCCAATCTAGAAATGACTTTGAAAAAGGCCATCCTTAGGCTTTTAAAGGCGGCTCAGGATGCATTTCCCTGCGCTAGACACTATATTCCTTTGATTAATTTCTCGCCGCTCCTTAGCAGAACCCAAAAAGAATCCCTTAAGGCCTTCAACCAATTCGTAGGAGAACGTTGCCCGTTTTTGCCCTTTTTAGATGAAGCTCTTTTTAGCGTCCAAAACGACGGCTATCACTGGACTCACCATACTGCCCGGCACATGTTGGCTTCTTGGCTGCAGTGTTTAAACTAACCGGTGGGGCTGAGGACCGTCAGGTCGAGCCCCGCAGCTCGGATGAGTCCAACGTCACCAACTTGTGCTCTGCTTTTAGACTCTCTGACGTGCAGAGAGACCTCCTCGAGAAGGGCCTAACGTTCGTCCCAACCCCCGAGAGAGCTTGCGGTCTGACCCTGAGGCGAGACGTGCACCTATATCATAGGCGTCTCAAAATCCTCGACCACTTTGACTACGATAGGGATTTCGAACACGAACCCTTCACAGAACCTTCTAAGTGGGAACCCAAGGGCCATTCCATCAGCTCGCCCGTCAGGGCCTTAGTCCGGAGGGACAGGGAGGCGTTGAGGGACCTTTCCGTGCAGTCTGAAAAAAACAGAAACATAACAGAGTCACAGAGTAGGGCGTTGAAACAGTTGGCCTGCAACCAAGAGGTCATCATTAAGCCGGCAGATAAAGGTGGACAAATAGTCTTACAAGACAGGCATCATTATCTGATGGAAGCCCACCGACAGCTCATGGACGCCGATTATTATAGGCCCCTCGTAGAACCCATGCAGTTGGAAACACAGGCCCTCGTTCGTTTAGAAGTAGACAATATGTATCTCGCGGGCATCATTAGCAAAAAACAACGCCTCTATTTATACGGCCCCCCCGAACCTAGAATGAGACAATTCTACCTCCTACCTAAAATCCACAAGTCCCCGGAGTCGTGGACGATTCCTCATGTCCTCCCCAAGGGCAGACCCATCGTTAGCGACTGTGGGTCAGAGTCATACAGAATTGCTGAATTCATTGACTTTTTTATTAATCCCCTTTCCCAAAAGCACCCCAGCTATGTGAAGGACACGTACTCCTTTGTGGAGGAAATAACCAAAATGCATGTTCCACCCGGTAGCTTTTTATTTACGGTGGATGTCGACTCCCTCTACACCAACATCGATACTGAGTTGGGCCTAAGAGCCTTGCAGAGTACCTTTAACATGTATCCCGACCCCAGCAGACCAGACGCGCATATCATAGACCTGCTACGCATCACGCTGACGAGAAATGATTTTGAATTCAATGGCAAGTATTACCTGCAAGTATGCGGCTGCGCCATGGGCCGCAAGTACTCGCCATCCTACGCCGATATCTATCTGGCGAGATGGGAAGAAGAAGCGTTCTCTCAATGTGACAAATTGCCATTAGTATACAAACGCTACCTAGATGATCTGTTTGGGGTCTGGACTCACAGTGAGGAGGACTTCCACCGCTTTATAGACACCTTGAATAGCCAGCACCCAAGAATCAAACTCAAGCAAAACCTGCAAAGGGAAAGAGTTGAATTCTTGGATACTGTGGTATTTCAACTACCGGCCACAGGGGGCCCGCGTCGCCTAGCGACGCGGGTCTTCTTTAAGGAGACTGACAGACATGCCCTCCTACACAAACGTAGCTTCCACCCGCGCCACACCTTCAGAGGCCTTATTAAGGCTCAACTAATTAGATTTCATAGAATTTGCACTTTCCCTTGCCACACTGAGGAAGCCACACGTATTTTATTTCAAGCGCTGTACCCAAGGGGTTACACCAAGCGCTTCCTTCGTTCCATCAAGCGGGAAGTGACACAAGCCTTTACGCACGATCCGAACGCTTATAAAGTACAGCGCGAGCCCACCAACTCCCTTATTGTCCCACTCGTAGTCACGTACGCCACGGGCACTTTACTTTTTAGAAGACACCTGCTTGAGAGTTTCAATGCGACGGCGACAGAGGTTCCTGAACTGGCCGAATACAGGCTTATTACAGCCCTTAAGCGCAACCGCAACCTCCAGGATATCTTGGTACACACAAAACTACGGTCTCGTCCCGAAACCGACATGGTACGTACTGGTCAAAGTGATAGACAGGCTCCCAGCTTCAAACACATAAGGTACGCCTTTAACAGCCACAGTGGAAAGGGCAAGCCTGTTGTACAGACCCTCTCCTTGAATGCCTCTAATGTAGTATACTGCATTGAATGTCAACAATGTCGCAAACTTTATGTGGGAGAAACTGGTAGTACGCTGCTCACTAGGGCCAAACAACATCTTTACCACATCCGTACGGGTGACAAAAATAGTGTTTTATACGACCATTTCCAGGCATGTACTCTCAAACAGGTCATTTTTTCAGGCCTAGAATCTTCCCCGTTTTGGTCTATAGGAACTAGACGCCGCAACGAGATCCTGTGGATCAAAGCCCTTCGTACATCTGCCCCTTGGGGCCTAAACAACGCCTTTACCGGCAACGCTGACTCAGACTCAGAATGAGTCCCACTTGCCCCCTCGTTGGACTCGCGCTGGCACTTTAACACACTAGTTTTTATTTTTTATTTTTTCCTTTTTGTGGCTTCCCCTGCTCACACTATATAGTGCAGCAATTACCTCAAACAATCTTTCACTTGGTGATACAAGCATCAAATTTGGTTCAGAGGTGCTTCAGACCCTACCCTTTTAGAAAAGGTCGCTATCCAGGTGAAAAAACAAAATGGCGGCCATTTTCCAAGATGGCCGCCAATTTAACTGCTTTTAAATGGCTTTTATGTATATTTTGATTGACTGATCATATTTTGAATATCTATGTATGGAAATATATTATGTTGAGCATGGACAATTCAATGATACACTCAAAAAAATATATTGACAATTATAGTATTTTCATAATTACATGTAAATAAACTAACACTCACTGAATGATTCTAAATATTACAAAAACAGAAGTAGGCCTATAATGATTACATGTTTGTTGTTTGGGTAGGAAAACTCTCTGATGCATATGTTGGATTAGTTATTTTTAGTCCTCACATTTGCAGGAACATAATTGTGTACAGTTGAGGCTAAAGCAATAGCATTTGCATCTTCCTCGGCAGTCAGTCTTGCATCCACGTTTTGTCAGTTGCTGGCAACTCTCCGCAATTGTAGGAGGCTTTGACCAGAGAACTTCCCAGGCCTCACCATCTTTTTGCCACCCCCAGTTGGCAGGGCTTTCAATTTGCATTTTGCACACAGTAGCTCGGCCCCATATACAGGCAGTTTGGCAGCGGACCGTTTAACATGATGGACAAGGGATGCACTTGTTGGTGGAATGGCATCATAGGATCTTTGTTTTCGAGCAAACAAGTCCAGTCTTAACCTCATCAACCTTGTCTGTTGTGCTGTTCTTGTCATACATATTGATAGTATATAGACAAACCTCTCAAGAAGGTTCAGGTCAGTATGTTCAATTACTTCTGGGTATGAACTGAGCTTTTTGAAGACATGAGTCACTTAAGGGCAGACGTCTCATGTTTGCCATGCTGTTTTCTTGCCTTTGCTATGGAAAGCTGATACAACATCACAGCCAGTGAAAGAATGGAAGGACATCATGCTTTTGGATTTCTCTGGCCCAAGATTCAACACCATGTCATGAATTGGCAGCCACCTGATGGAATGACCATGGCCGAATTCGATCCACATCTTCTCTAATCCTGCATCCTGGAGAATTTCTTTACATGCACTGGCCATACAAAGACTTGAAATTACGTTTCTTACTTTCCCATGCAGACATAGGCATAGACTTTAGGTGTGGACTTAGGCAATTAGACATAGACAGTACACATGCATTACACCTAGAGTACCTATACAATACCCTTACAGATATATAAAGTGCAAGACTGGGCAACAGCAGACATACATAGAACATGTATTAAGAAGAGGTATTGTTGTGCATTTTCAGTTATGTCCTATTGTGACGATTCTGATATGGTGATAGTAGCATTGTGAAATAATAATACATATAAAGTAAGCAATTGTAATGTGCAATATTTACAACTACAGTTGGTAGCTAGTTTTCCAGTACAGTCATTAAGTAACAGGCATGAAGCAGCAGCAACATGTGTGTGCATGTTTGTGTGTGCTTTTGAGTTAGTTCAGTGTTGTGTGTGTGTGTGTGTGTGTGTGTGTGTGTGTGTGTGTGTGTGTGTGTGTGTGTGTGTGTGTGTGTGTGTGTGTGTGTGTGTTTTGAGTTAGTGCAAGTAGAATGTGCAATCACAATTCAGTGTTGAGGGGGGGCTATCAGTGATAGGAGGACGGGTTAAGAGTTCAGCATCCTTATTGCTTGGTGTATGAAGGTCTTTGCCAGCCTGGTGGTATGGGAGCTGAGGCACCTGTACCTCTTTCCAGAGGGCAGGAGACTGAACAGTTTGTGTGCAGGGTGACTAATGTCCTTGGTGATCATCAGTGCTTTTCGGGTGGGGCAGGTGGTGTAAATGTCCTGCAGGGAGGGAGTGGCGCTCCAATGATCTTCTACGCTGTGTTCACAATGCGCTGGAGTGTCTTCCTGTTTTGCTCTGTGCAACCTCCTCCTAGAATGCTGTCATTATGGAGGGTGTAGCACTTGCCTTCTTCAGTTTGCACAAAAAGTAGAGGCGCTGTTGGGCCTTCTTCACCAGTGATGATGTGTTTGTGGTCCAAGAGAGGTCGTCACTGATGTGCACTCCGAGGAATTTTGTGCTGCTCACTCTCTCCACAACATCATTGTCGATGGTCAGTGGTAGCAGTTGTTTTTGGCCCCTCTGAAAGTTGACAACAATCTCCTTGGTCTTGTTGACATTCAGCAGGAGGTTGTTGTCCTTGCACCATCTGGCCAGCAAGTCTACTTCTTCTCTGTAGTGAGTCTCGTCACCCTTAGTGATGAGGCCCACTAGTGTTGTATTGTACGCAAACTTCATCAGATGGTTAGTGCTGTGGGTCGTTGTGCAGTCATGTGTCAGCAGCGTGAACAGCAGGGGGCTGAGCACACAACCTTGCAGGGCCCCCGTGCTCAGGGTCAGGGTGATTAAGGTGTTGTTCCCGACACATACTGCAGCTCAATGGATTTTTAGCAGACATCTTGTGTAATACGGTTAAAGGCCGAGGGTCTATCCTTTTACCACCCAACCGTTCAAATTATCAAAGCACATTGAGATATGGGACACAACAAGGTTAAGTCATCTTCTGCCCTAGCCGGGCTCCGCCCTACTGGTGACGCTACGCCTTCGGCTCAGCTACACACAGTAGGGCCAGGAGCTTGCTCTCTCCCGCTACAGCGGGATCTCCACCCACTTTGTCTGGAACCAATCAACTGTGCATTTCCAGCTGTCCTGGGTAGAGATGTGTTCAAGGCAGTGATGTGGTTTAAGCAGAGACGTTCTATTGGGCTAAGAAATGTTTGGTTTAAACTTCGGCACAGCCCTCAACCAGTAGCAAGCCGAGGGAGGCGGGTTAACCAGGCCATGGAAACAAAGTTCGTTCTGTATGGAAACGCTAATCGTTATAGTCCTGGTCAGACCAGAATCGCGGTACGTGATCTGAAGTCTATGAAAATCAGGCAACTTCTGCCCTACACCCAGCCCGATCGTTCATCCAGTGTCATTTAAGTCCTGTGCAATCTGTACACTATCCGGGTAACTGAAGCCCCGTTACCCTTGGCTCGGCTCTCCCGCGCTGGCACATCCTGTCAATTCAGGTGCGGCTATCTAACTAAATTTCTAACTACACTAACTACATTTATAATTAAGTTATATACAGGGTCTTATTGGATAGTATATGGGAGACTATAAATACTAACAACTAAAGTGAGTATACTAAAGAGTTAGTAAACTACAACTACAGCTATTGTACCACAAGCCGACACTGAACCCCATGCTGAGTCTCACAGCAGTGATGTCACCAGTGTGCCCTGGTTGTGCTATAACATCACTCTACAGAATGTAAACAAGTTTACGACATTGTATTCCAACAGTGATGGCAAGGTTAGTATGCATTATTGAATACCTGCTATCGGACAGCTGTATGTCATAAATGTGCATTTTCAGTCATGTAAGGGCTGCCATTTTGAAAAGTTGTGGCCATTTTGTGATGAAATAATGATACTATGAAGTTGTCCTTGTCGGAATGCATACATTTTAATATTTCCATCACTCAGATATCTTGATTACTTGGCATTCTAAGACGAAAACAGCTTTTTTCACCTTTAATGAGGCGGCCATCTTGAAAAATGGCCGCCATCTTGTTTTTTCACCTGGATAGCGACCTTTTCTGGGAGAGTAGGCCCTGGAGCACCTGTGTACCTGATTTGGTGCTTGTATCACCAAGTGAAAGATTCTTATGGAATATTGACTTAACAAGCCTGACTATACATTCCCTACACCACTATCTTTCCTCGTGGTGCCCCAATGCTAGGATGTACACGGCTATCCTTGGGCTTAGCCCCCTACTCAGCATATCCACGACACATAGACAACTTTTCACACACACACCTCATATCTTTCTCCCCCTTGCTCATTCTTTTTTTCTTCACGCTGGTCTTCTCTTCAAACCCCAAATTTATCCCCTTCTTCCACGCTACGCTATGTCGACTTGTTCTACCAGCCTCCATTGCTGATCTATAGTTGTTACATTGTAACAAGTAGCTAATAGCTACCACAATGCTGCTACCCTACAGTTATCTTGTTTCCCATAATAATAACAACACTTTCCTCCAGACAGTCTACAGTTACCAGTTTCTCCTCTCCAGCTCTCTTTCTCTCTCTCTCTCTTTCTCTCTTTCTTTCTCTCTCTCTCCCTCCCTCTCTCTCTCTCTTGTTCTCTTTCTCTCTCCCCCTCTCTCTTTCTCTCCTTCTTTTGTTAAGTTTTAGGCCTTTCAAACTTTTCTCTCTCTTTCTCTCCTCCCCCCCCCCTTTTTTTTTCTTCTTAAACAGCACCCTGAAGGCCCCCCCAGTTCGAAACATATATCCACCACTACGATTGCCATCCGATTAAGCCCTTTTCCTTTTATTTACCCCCTAGCACTTTTTTGGTTTGTTTTCTTTATTTATGTCACAAATTTAATTATTAATAATTATATATTTATTTATATATTATTTAATAATTCTATATATATGTGTGTGGTGTCCGTTTTTACTATTTTGATTTATCTTCACCTTTTCCTCAGTAGTTTAGCTGGTTTGATCTTTCTTTATTTTGAGTTTGCCCTATTCTTTTTCTTTTTTCCTAGTGTGTGGTTTTTCAAACATATATATATATATATAAATTATTATCTAACTATTTATTTGTGTGATTATTTATTCTTATTTATCTAATACCCCGATCCTAACCTTAAGATGGCAATCACTAAACAACTCCTCAACTGGGATAGCCTCATTCCAAATAAAGAAAGAATTTTCTATTCCAATTCTTCCGTGACTGTTTTACCTCTTTTTTCAACTGGTTTTCTGACAGAGAGAAAAAATTAAGGGTAACTCTTAAAACCTACAATACTGAACAAGGGTATAGGGTCTGGCAGAGATGTGGACTTGTGACTTGTGACTCGGACTGACTTGTGACTTGAGTCACAAATGACTCGACTTGAGACTTGACTTGCCAATATTAGGAGTGACTTGTGACTTGACTCGACTTGTCCGCTATTGACTTGAGACTTGACTCGACTTGACAGTTTTAGCTTGCAATGACTTGCAATTGTGCTCCAAGTCAATGAATATATATATATTAGTGGTGGGCCGTTATCGGCGTTAACGTGCTGCGATAATGTGAGACTCTTGTCGCGCGATAAAGAAAATATCGCACGTTCTCAAAATATAGGTTTGGAGTTTGGGTATGCACGTCACCATAGCGTTTAATTGACAGACGCTTTTAGACTGCGCTCCAGTCGCTTCTCCTCTCTCCACCTGTTGTTTCAGCAGACCTACTAAATATGAAGTGTTTGCATGGTGAAAACATTAATCCCTCTGCCGTGGTAGTTGTTTGAGTGCTTTTTCATAAGTGGTAGACTAAAGAGACGTTATTGTTTGAGGTGAAGCATAGAGAGACATTAATGTGTGTGAGTAGCTACATAGCCTACATTTCCTCACGCATTGCATAGAATACATAAACAACTTCCAGAAATCTTGCCTGTGCTATAATTGCAAAACATTCCGTGTGATAGTCCTATGCATTTTGAAGATTGTCAAACTGAAACTGTCAATATCTACTCTCGCTGAATGTTTGTGTTGCAATCGCGCACATTTGCGATTCAGTGAGATATTCTCATGCCCGACGGTAATAAACCTCGCGGTTGTCGCGCTTGACTTTTTTTTTTGCAAACTGAATTCATGTCGAGTTGTAACTCATCTGGCATTCTAACTCTGAGAACAACTGTCAAATCGCCGTGTGCCAGTGCTGTAGGTTCTACATAGGCATAGTCTCTCTCTCTCTCTCTCTCTCTCTCTCTCTCTCTCTCTCTCTCTCTCTCTCTCTCTCTGCCCATTAGAAATGCTGAATTGTTGAGGTAATATTGTTTAAATAGCCTAAATGTTTGATAGATTTATCTGTATTTGCCTCTACAACTTATAGCGCTGTTCATTTTGAAATTTCAGTATCTTATAACTGTAAATGCTTCCTAACATATTGGACACACTTTACACATATTGCTGTGATTTTTTCATCTCCAAGTATCAACATGACCATTTTTTGAAGATGAGATGCATTTTGGAAAAAAAAGATGAGCTCTGGTCTAATGCGCCATCTGTCTTAAGAAACCCCAAGGTTTTTTTCGGCATTATTTCCCTATCGTGCCTATTCTGAATGAGCCATTTTGATATAGATTAATCTAGATTAATCTAGATTAATTTCATAATTACAGTGAGATTAATCTAGATTAAAAAAATTAATCTATGCCCACCCCTAATATATATATATATATATATATATATATATATATATATATATATATATATATATATATATATATATTCATTTTGTGTGTGAATAAAATGCATGAAAGAAAGAAAAAATAAATGATTTACCTTCAACCATAGTCAAAAACCTTGCTAAAAATATATGTATGATCAATGTGGGTTGCATGGTCACCCAAACAAACATGAAAGCTTGTCTGCAGCCGTGCTGTAATGGTTAGGGAGTTGGGCTGGAGATCACAGAGTTGCAGGTTTGAATCCCACCCTTAAACCCACCTCTTCCTACATCTCCATCCATGACTGAAGTGCCCTTGAGCAAGGCACCTAACCCCATATTGCTCAAAGGACTGTCACCAATATATGTGTTGGATAAAAGATAAAAGTAACTTAATGAATAATTATAAACCGTGGTAAAACCATGGTTCGTTTTCAGAGTAAAACCATGGTTCAATTTATAGTTAAACCTAGTAAAATCAAAAAACAATGCCGAACCATGCTCAAAAAACTGAAATCATAGTATACCATGGTCGATTTTCGGGACATGACTGGCGAAGGGGGACATGCAAAGCAGTGTGGAGAGGTAATGAATTTATGACCAAAGGTAATTGTCAATATTGCACATAGAATACAAGGTGACTTGTTAATGACTTGGAAAAAATAAGACTTGGACTTGGACTTGACTTGGCTTTGGCACGACTTGGACTTGGACTTGACTTGACTTGGCTTTGGCACGACTTGGACTTGGACTTGACTTGGTCAAATGTGTCGTAACTTGTGACTTGACTCGGACTTGATTGGAAGGACTTGAGACTTACTTGCGACTTGCAAATTAGTGACTTGGTCCCATCTCTGGGGTCTGGCATTACATACTTACCTTTCCTGGTCTTGAACTACACGACATGGCAGCTTTTACCTTGGGTCCAGCTCTCAGGGGTAACCAAGCACCTGATGTTGACAAAACTCCTCCTAAAGTTAAAAGGTTTTTGCTCCCAAAAAAAAATAAAAAAATATATATATATATATATATAAGCTTTATAAGCAAGAATACAGAGAATGAATTTCAAACTGTAACTTTTGCTTATGCACCGCAACTGGGGTTTTAACCCTCTATGGGAACTTTCCTAGTGTCATGCATTCCCTTAACACAAACCTAACCCCAACCCCAACCCAGTTCCTAGCCCTAACCCATCCCCCAACCAGGTCCCTGAACCCAGAGCCATCTAATAACAGAGTTACGTCACTCCCATATACCTTAAAGGACCAATCTTTCCACAGCAATGGCAGCTCTCATGGAGCCTCACGGAGCGTTAACATGGAAATCCCCATTGACTTTAGTTCTATTAGAAGTAGTTACTTAGTTCTAGGAGGTGGCCGTAGAACACAGAAAATGTGGTAAAGGTAATGTAATTTGTTTGAACTTAATCTTTGTTTGGTATGTGATGGTTCTGTGTCAGTTTCCAACGAACAGAAGTTTACTGTTAAGAAACATTTTAATCTACGCGAATCTCATCACCAACCGACTTCCTGGTCCCCGGTTTGCGCAACTCTTATTAGACGGCTCTGCCTGAACCTAACCCCAACTCCACTACCTCATCCTTTCTGGAAACCCAACTGATCCCTCTGGTCTCTACCTACTCAACCTCCACACAGCAGCTCCACAGACAGTTTAAGAAACACTTCACAACCCTACAACAAAAAACACCCCTCTTCCAGGACTTCAAGCTCATATCAGCATACAGAAAAAACAAGAATCTTAAAGATCTCATAATCAGATCAACATTCAACCGCAAACCCCCACCGCCACCCACCAGAGAATCAGTACACTTCACATCCCAACTTTTCATCACAAACATACACTCACACCTCTCTGCTCCCACTACCATCCTGAACCCAGACACTTCAAATGTAGTATACGCCATCACATGCACATCATGCCACAAACTATACATAGAGAGACTGGCCAAACATTACGCACCCGACTCAAACAATCCAAAAAAATGCAACAAACACACACCTGGTCCAACAGTTCCGCACACATGATATAGCCCACCTCTCCATATGCAGTTTGGAGGGGAAACCAGGTTGGAGTGTTTTACAGAGGAAGAGAGCAGATAGACTTTGGATTTTAAAATACAATAAATACAATACACCCCAAATAAAAGGACTCAATCAGAAATATAACTGATCTGCTCCTTCCTCTCAAATTCTTTTAGAAATAAAGTAGACTTTTTCACCCAGATCCCCACCCCCCCTTTTTTGTGTGTACTTAATGTGTTCAAGGTTTTAAGGTGGCCTGCTAGACTACATGAACAACTCCCAAGATTTTAATTCCCAAAGGGTGATGTCCTATAACTTATTTATTTATTTATATATTTACAAATCTTACGCTCCTATGTAACATTTACTCATATATAGGCCTATGTATTTATTTATTTACATATCTATTTAAAGATATGTGTGTGGTTTCTGTTTGCTGTGGACATTTGCACCTTTTTTCAAATTATTTGCACTTATACTTCAGCACTTGCTTTAAGCACTTAAAATTCTCTTACTATTTTTACTTCCTTCCTTCTCATATATTATTGTCACTTTTTATAGGCATTCACCCGGCAGGAATTTCCTCTACTGGGCCTTGAAGTAGGGTCATTCCAGCTGGAATCAGCAAATGGTCCCCACTCGACCCCCTCGGATTTGCTTTAAAAAAATATATGTGATGGCTTAAACATCCAATAGAACATATCCACCATTGCAGATTTCAGCTGTGCATACTTTTTCCACAAAAAATCTGTAACTAAGGACACCCCCTCCCCCTGATTTGGTGTCACTGCCTGAGTGACCATATTCAGACTTAATTATCTCCAAAACTATTTGTGGTAGGTCCATTATTTTTTCAGGGCTAAGAGTCATAGACCTGACGAGCATACATTACAATTTGCAGCACTGTATGTCAAATTACACCTTAATGCTGGCCCTCTACTTTTCTTTGAAATTAAAATTGCAAGGGTTTTCAGATGTCCATAAAAATGGTCAGATATGTGCCATGACTTTCATATCACATCATATTTAATATAAGGGTCCAATGGTTGTTGAGATCCAGAGGTCAAAAGATGGGCAAAAAATAATCTATACCATTATTTGGAGCAATATTCCCAATCTATGACACCAGTTGTGAACTTGCTGCTTGGTGTCTCTGAAAGATAATATTATTATTCACAACATATCTAAAAATTGGGATGGTGTTTTGCCCCATTATTTTTATAATGAATTTTAAAAACTCATTCCTGTGTGACATGCAGGTGTACCTTAGAAGCCCTGTTACCTTAGAAAATGTGGGTTTACTACACCTAAAATGAATAGCCAAGTCAGTGTACACTAAAACCTAAAATCTCTGATACCAAATAGGTGATTTTATACTTGTTCAGCTCAGTATTTCAGTATTTCTGACTTAACCCTCAATTCCATCCTAAGAAGGTGGCCAATCCCCTTGATTTTTGTGTACCATTTTCACACAAAGATGGCGGCTCATGGAGCCAATGGCATAGTTCCAAAATAGTTCCAGGAAGTCAGCATCATGTGAAGGAAACAATACACCATTGTTTGGAGCAATATTTCCAATATATGACAGCGGTTGTGAACTTGCTGTTTGTTGTTTCTGGAAGAGGATATTCTTATTAACAACATATCTAAAAATTGGGATGGTGTTTTGCCCCTTTATTTGTATACTGCCTTTTCAAATCTCAATGCAGTGTGGCATGCATCCCTCAAATCCATCCAAAGTGGCGTCATGAAAAAAAACCCCACCATTTTTTAGAGCAATACCTCCAAAGTATGACACCAGCTGTGAACTTGTTTTTTGTTGTGTCTGGAAGAGGATATTTTTATTAACAACATAGCAAAAACATAGAATGGTGTTTTGCCTCATTTCTTTTAATGATCGTAAAGCGTATTGCTGTGTGACATAAGCCTGTGATCAAATAGTGCCAAGGGAAGCGGAAGTGGTGAATTGTTCTGGGCAGAGGACATGGGGGAATCAAGATTGGGTACTCATTACATTGCATGTATTGGGAAGGGGTCTCTTCAGACGACTTTATCCCTGGCCCAGCCAAAGCTGTTAACACCCCTGCTTGTTCAGCTCAGTATTTCTGATTTTTTTCTGGGATTCTGGCCTCATCTTTTTAAGTGTACTATCGGCCAGATGATCAAGTGACTACGCAACATGTTCTCACCGGCGCTACGTTAGCAATAAATTCGAGATGGTTGAGAGAAGTCATTAAAAAAAACAAACTGGAAATAAAACAAGGCGTTGATATGATTTCCTTGATTCAACAAAGCAGGAATAAAATAATCTATATAACCAAGATTATTGTTGTTATTGCTGAGGGTGATTTAATATTTGAAAAAAATATGAACTGAAAGAAAAAAGTCATGAACTTTCTATGCTCTGACCTGTGACAAAATATTTTGTTCACACTTAACTTTCAATCACTAGTCGCATCTTATGAGCTGACTTTACAAGGTAACTTGCCATTGTCAATGATGATGCATTAAGTATCTGCATTCATATTGTTAAGTACACTCTTCCTTCATTGGCAGTTCAATGAGGAACACCTTGAAGAACTACAGAGGTTCTGATTTCAGTAAGCATACCACCACCATGCTCAGGGCACTTCGGTCAGGGGAGGATGATGGGGGGTGGGAAGTTCTACAATCAGGATACCTCTTTACAAACTGTCTCCTCCTATGTGTCATCTCTAATCAACTTTTACTTTCCTATGCGACCATAAAACAGTCCCACCCCCACCAACAGTCACCACGACAGAGGTACCCTGACTGTAGAACTGTACCCCGCCCCCAATCCTCCACCATATCTGAACGATTTTGCATGCTGCAAAGCTTCCTTTCGGCTTCCATCATCTCACCTGGATCAATGTGATGACAAACTTTACAAGTAATGAACATTGTGTACAAGCATCCAAACCATGATTGCTGAAAACACTGCTGTTGACCTGCAATCCACTTGTTAGCATTGGGGTGGGATATTATTACAATGATGCAAGCAGCTGACTTAGATCGCAACAATGTGACAAGAACCACACAGTTGTCTGGTGCCAATATGAACTTCTGTGCCTTCAATATTCACCTGATATTGAATACTGCATGCAAACAAATTCTTTTAACAAAAACTCCAGGACCATGCTGTCAAAATAGTTTGAGGTAATCTCTTGCCAGTATGAATCAAGTTATTTTGCAAAACAGCTGGTAACTTAACGAGTAAGACACAAGCTTCATAGCAAATATAAAGTTACAGTTGCTGATTGAAAGATTAGTTAGGATGGGAGTCCTTGTTGCAAACAAGAGTGCTACAATTCTTTAATCCTCTCCTATTTCATCACTTTATTCCAAGACTACTACTACCACTACCACTACTACTACTACTACTACTACTACTACTACTACTACCACTACTACTACTACTAAAATGATGATAATTATTATTATGATTTTACAATTAAAATAATGAATGTCTATCAAAGCCATGTGCAATGTGCTATTCTTGCTGTGTGCCATCAATCAATTTATTTTCAAATGTTATGGTTTCCCTAGAATTTGCTTTGTCATTCACAGGGTAGCCATCTTGTTTTCACTGTTAAGGTGACATCAGAGCCATGGATTTGAGAGTTGTGACAAGTCGGTTGGTGACATGGTCCTCATAGCTTCAAGTAATTGTAGCCAATTGAGATTTTGAAGTCCGTTATAAAAAGAATGAGGCAAAACACCATCCCAATTTTTTGATATGTTGTTTAAAAAAACATCCTCTTTCAGAAACACCAAACAGAAAGTTCCTACCTAGTGTCATAGATTGGAAATATTGCTCCAAACATTGGTGCGAATTATTTTTTTCCCATCTTTGGACCTCTGTATCTCAACAACCATTGGAGCCTTTTGTTAGATATACTATGATGTGAAAGTCATGGTACATATCATACCATTTACCAAGGATGAACCTTACATGTAGAACTTTGAGGTTTTTACAGACATTTGGAAACCCTAGAACATATGATATCTACAAAAAGTAGAGGCACATTATTACGGTGTGATTTGACTTACAGTGCTGCAAATTGTAATATATGATATTCAGGTCTGGGACTATTAGCCCTGAAAATATAATGCATCTGACACAAATAGTTCTGGAGATAATTGAGTCTGAACATGGTCACTCATGCAATGTCGCTAAAACAAGCGTAGGGGGTGTCCTTATTTACAGATTTTTTGTGCCAAAAGTATCCAGAGCTGTGTTCTGATATTGTGGATATGATCTATTGGATGTTTAAGCCATCACATACATTTTTTTCAGGCAAATCCGAGGGGGTCGAGTGGGAGATTTTTCAGAAATTTGCTGATTCCAGCTGGAATGACCCAGTAGTCACTCATGAACTTTGTAATATTCGTTTTATATATCTCTATGGCTATTTATTGTATGGTTATTCAAATAATTATATTCTGTACACTATTTATTATACCATCCGACTTCTAACTAATTAATTATTTATATTTATTATCCTTTATTTAAACAGCATCCCACCTTTTAACCTTTTAACACATATACACTTTTAAAGAACAACGTCAAGATGTGGGCCATCTTATTTTTATCCATTATATAACTACGAGAGGAAAAGAAGCAAGGAGGGCCTTTCGGCCCGTGCCACCTGAAGCCACTTCAACAGGCACCCAAAAACACCCCCACACACACACACACACACACACACACACACAGAGTGGCAAATGATAACAGGTAACACAGTTAATTGGGTCTGGCATGGACCACTCAGTAGTAATTGCTGACCATGGCAATTGTCCAGGTGTTCTGGATTTTACGCATCACCAGCCAATGTAGGTCAACATATTTTGACACATTATTCAAACATTTAATAGCCTGTGAATGACCATTACTCAAGCCTGATAGTAGAAGAAAACCCTGAACCTGTAACACTTTCTGAGATAAGAATGACCTAATGGCTAATTATTATCAATGTTTTTATTTTTGCAAACTCTGTCAAGCCTGAAATCAGGCATGGAGCCTGAATACTATCAGACCTGCAGATTACCCAGAGTGCAACATTCCTAAATTCATGTAGTCTGTCAGACCAGTCCTCAGACCATTATCAAATGGGAATTAATACAAATAATAATAAATTGACGTGTGTCCTCGACACTTCCACCTTGAAATGTTCTTATGGAAATAAAATAAAGGGGTGAAATAGGTTTGTGTTATGTGTCTTTTTCGTTGCACATCATCCAAAGACGAAACACAGGTGTGTGGAATACCTGCAGCTGTATATAATGACGGTAAAGACATTGCCAATGACGCTCTAAGAGATCGAGTTCACACTCAGACACACTGCGCCGTAGTGATTAGTTCTCAGAAAAAAGAAAAAGAAAAAAAAGAGAAACACAATGCCGAAATTGTGTGCAGTAGAAGGTTGTCAGAACAAGCACCTATCGGTGTTCTCATTTCCAAAGGATGCTGCACGGTATGTATTGACAGAGCTGATTGTGATATTGGTAGGTACTCATTCTACAAACAGGCAGCAACATATGACAAGTGACAGAAATGAGTAACACATACATGTTTCAGAACCAAATATGTTTTATTGATCATTCACCAAGGGAAAACTGGATTGGGCCATGTGCCCTGTTGGAACACACACACACACACACACACACACACACACACACACACACACACACACACACACACACACACACACACAACTATAACAACGCAAGGTGAAAGAGGCGAAGTGCTGGCCCTCGGCAATTCCAAAGCGGGGTGGTGGGTGTCACCTGTGTATTTGGAACACACACACACACACACACACACACACACACACACACACACACACACACACACACACACACACACACACACACACACACACACACACACACACACACACACACACACACACAGTGAATGGTCAGACACATCATTACAACAACAGGGTGGACATTCTTTAACACATTTCACATATTTCCAGATTCAGCAGAGCCCAGAGAAGTCGGAGAAAGAACAGAGAGAGTCATGGAGGCAAATCCTGAAGTATGCTATTGCCATCATGTATGTCAATACAAATAACAGGAAGTGTATCCATAATACCTTACAGGCCTGACTATATTGCAGCCAGGGTTTCTGAATTGCATCTTGAGGCAAATGGCAGAAATTGCCACCAAAATGAAGCCATCGGAGAGGGTAGTATCCCTTGTGTTTGACGAGATGTCAATAAAGAAACACCTTGACTACAGCAAGGCACGGGACACAATAGAGAGAGAGAGAGAGAGGGAGGCAAATGATAACAGGTAACACAGTTAATTGGGCCTGGCATGGACCACTCAGTATTAATTGCTGACCATGGCAATTGTCCAGGTGTTCTGGATTTTACGCATCACCCAGCCAATGAAGGTCAACATATAAAAAGAGGGCCAGCTTGCAGCACATTCACTACAGAACATGGAGGCTGCAAGCGTGACCCTATCCATTTCAGATGCCCAAGGACAGCTGTTGGTCCAGGTGACCCCAGCCACCTTCATGCGGATGCAACAATGTGAGTAGACAAGTGCAATACAGAAACTATAAGTGTTTTATTGGCTGGGGTTCAGGCATGCTGCAAGTGCAAGGCACATTCACAAACGTTATAGTTACATATCTCACCTAATACAAATATCATGTCTGACATGTCTGCACTTTGTTTCACAGACCAACAGTTACTGAATGAGTGGACCAGGTCTGCTGTAGCTCAACTGGCAGGTAAACCGTTGTGTGAGGTATTTGTTGTTATTATGCAAGAAATATGTAAACAACCACTGACAATTGAGTGAATGCTGATCGTGTTTCACTTTCACCATTTTCTCCTACTCTTGGGCCCTGTAACCACCAAACCTGTGCTACAAATGGCTCCAGTGAATAGAGGTACCACCACCACCACCGGTGCCGGGCCTGCGACCACCACCACTGGTGCCGGGCCTGCCACCACCACCACCGCCGGGCCTGCTACCACCACAGGGCAGTCATGGGTGAGTGGTTAGGGCGTCCGACTTGCATCCAAGAGGTTGCCGGTTCGACTCCCGACCCGCCAGGTTGGTGGGGGGAGTAATCAATGGGAGTTGGAGTTTCCCAATGGGCGACCACCACCGCCGGGCCTGCGACCACCACCACCGCCGGGCCTGCGACCACCACCACCGCCGGGCCTGCGACCACCACCACCGCCGGGCCTGTGACCACCAGCAGTCGTGCCGGGCCTGCGACCACCACCACCGCCGGGCCTGCGACCACCACCACCGCCGGGCCTGCGACCACCAGCAGTCGTGCCGGGCCTGCGACCACCACCACCGCCGGGCCTGCCACCACCACTGGTGCCGGGCCTGCGACCACCACCTCCACCACCACTGGTGCCGGGCCTGCGCTCACCACCTCCACCACCACTGGTGCCGGGCCTGCGCTCACCACCACCACCACTGGTGCCGGGCCTGCGACCACCACCACCACCGCCGGGCCTGCGACCACCACTGGTGCTGGGCCTGCGACCACCACCACCCGTGCCGGGCCTGCGACCACCAGCAGTCGTGCCGGGCCTGCGACCACCACCACTGGTGCCGGGCCTGCGCTCACCACCTCCACCACCACTGGTGCCGGGCCTGCGCTCACCACCTCCACCACCACTGGTGCCGGGGCCAGGGCCGGCAGAGTTAACGATGGAGCCAGCACCAGCAGAAGTTCACCCACTGTTCAACTTGTGCCGGTGCACACCGCCTCGACTTCTCACGCCTCCCGGGAGTCAGGACCAGGTACGACTGATGCTAATGTGCTGAAAGGACAGTGTCATTTTCATTCCCGTTCTGACATTTCAGTGCTATTTGTAACACTTGCTGTATGTGTCTTTACAGAGCTGAAGCACTGCACAACCCTGCTTCTCCTCGCAAGCTGTGAACAATACATGCCGCTGTACCATACGAAAAAGCCCACGTTTTATCTTAAAGGGACAGTTTGGTCAATTTCAACATGCAGCTGTATTGCTCACGCTACCCTTGACTTGTCAGTACCTGGTGATGCCACATTTTTCGGCTCAGCCCTTTCCGAGATATGAGCAATTCTAATGGGGGCAGCGTTTGTTTACATTTTTAAAAAATGAAACATAGGCCAACTCCAAATATTTTCCCAAAAGGTACTGCTGTTTGCTAGTTGTCTGCTGATGTTTTATAACCTTTTGGATGTTTTTGGGAATAAAAAAAAAATTTTTTTGAAATGTAAACAAAGAGCTGCCCCCATTACAATGACCAGGATCTCGGAAACGGCTGAAGAAGAAGAAGAAAAAAATCTCAGGCACTGACAAGTCCAGGGTAGTGTGAGCATTACAACTGCATGTTGAAATTGACCAAACTGTCCCTTTAAGGTCAGTGGCGAGATGAAGAAGCAGGGTTGTGCGCTGACTCCCGAGGAGTGCCGGAAGAAGGTCAACAACCTCCTTACCACGTACAAAAGGATAAAGGACCAGCACACGTTGAGTGGTGAGGGACGGATTAACTGGGAGTATTATAACGTAAGTAATAATAATACTGTGATGTATTAACGGTGTGACCTCAGAATACACTAGTCAGTCCTCTGATACGAACATACAGGATGTATGTTCCTGCCAACAGACCATATAGTCCTATATTATTTATTACTGTATTTAGAAAAGTGAAATTGTAAATGTTATTACTTTTTGTATTTTGCATGTTTTACATTGTTTTTGCACAGTTGTCACTGTTTTTAAATAAAGGATGGAGTCGAGGGGGAAAGGCTATTTTTTTATATTCATACCTTTGTTGATTGTTAATTTGATATTTGTTCAGATACACTGTAGCCTAATTGGTTATTCAGATACCAACCAATTGGAAGCTGTTAATCATTTTAATAGTTATTATCATTAATGAATTAGTCTGTTCATCATTAGTAGATTAAATAAGTACATAAAGTATATTAAGGGAGTTGCCTTGTTAGTTCTGCACATTTTACCTGAAGGTCAGTGGCGAGATGAAGAAGCAGGGTTGTGCGCTGACTCCCGAGGAGTGCCGGAAGAAGGTCAACAACCTCCTTACCACGTACAAAAGGATAAAGGACCGGCACACGCTGAGTGGTGAAGGACGCATTAATTGGGAGTATTATAACGTAAGTAATAATAATACTGGGACGTATTAACGGTGTGACCTCAGAATACACTAGTCAGTCCTCTGATACTAACATCCTGTATGTTCCTGTCAACAGACCATATAGTCCTATATTATTTATTACTGTATTTAGAAAAGTGAAATTGTAAATGTTATTACTTTTTGTATTTTACATGTTTTGCATTGTTTTTGCATAGTTTCTGCTGACACTGTTTTTACATAAATGATGAAGTCAAGGGGGGGAAAAGGCTTATTTTTTTGATATTCATTGGTTTGTTGATTGTCAATTTGATATTTGTTCAGGTAGCCAAATTGGTTATGCAGTTTACTAACCAATTGGAAGCTGTTTATCATATTTATAGTAATTAATTAATTAGTATGTAATCATTAGTAGCCTAATTAACTATACATATTAATGGAGTTGCCTTGTTAGTTCTGCACATTCTATCTTAAGGTCAGCGGCGAGTTGAAGAAGCAGTGTTGTGCGCTGACTCCCGAGGAATGCCGGAAGAAGGTCAACAACCTACTTACCACCTATAAGAGGATAAAGGACCGGCACACGCTGAGTGGTGAAGGACGCATTAATTGGGAGTATTATAACGTAATTAATAATAATACTGGGACGTATTAACGGTGTGACCTCAGATGGGTCATTCCACGCCAAATCAACAAGTGCCCGCGCACTTAGGTCTCAAAAAATTCTGAAAATATTACCAAGTGTACCCATGGTACTTAAGAGAAACACTGTAAATTTATTTGAATGTAAGATGTATACTCTCCGTGTTACAGCCAATTTTACTGGGGGAGGGGGGTGCCCATTTTGTTCACACTCTTTTTTTTTGTCAAAGTTCACAAGCCCCTAGCTCAATAACTAAACCATGTAGGAAGCTCAAATTTGGCATGCTGGTACATAGATAGGAATAGTTTGTTGCTAAACTGTCAGTTTTGGTCTGTATGATCCTGCATCGTCATAGCATTCCCTCAAAGACGATACAAATTGTACTGGAGTTTTTGGCTGTGCTCTGTTTAGGCCTTCAGAAGACATATTTGTGCCCAACATAGCCTCTTGATTTTTTCCCCTTGTAGATACAAGTAGAAACACTCCCATAAAAATCTATAAATAGAAAGGAAACCCCATCAGTGTTTGACCAGAAGACCTCACAAGTCTGACAAATCATTTTGGGTGTCATTTTCAGAGCACCAGAACACCTTGTGGGATTGTCCACAGATTTTTATTTTATTTTTTTCTTCATTCTCCAAGAAGTCTTCTTTTTAAAAATCCCAATGAGACTTGTCTTATGTGATGTTTTCGTTTTTAATTTCCACCCTGAACATGGGCAAAATGCAAAAAGAGAGCAACATGATTTCTATAACATTTAATGTAAAGACTAAATAATCAAATGCAAATTTTGCCCAGACATGATCACCCGAGAGTCCTTGTGCAGGGGTGCAGGAATCCCTTTCAATATCAATGATTTCAGGAGGGTCATTCCAGCTGGAATCAGCAAATGGTCCCCACTCGACCCCCTCGGATTTGCTTGAAAAAAATATATGTGATGGCTTAAACATCCAATAGAACATATCCACCATTGCAGATTTCAGCTGTGCATACTTTTTCCACAAAAAAATCTGTAAATAAGGACACCCCCTCCCCCTGATTTGGTGTCACTGCCTGAGTGACCATATTCAGACTTAATTATCTCCAAAACTATTTGTGGTGGATCCATTAATTTTTCAGGGCTAAGAGTCATAGACCTGACAAGCATACATTACAATTTGCAGCACTGTATGTCAAACCTTAATGCCCTCTACTTTTCTTTGAAATTAAAATTGCAAGGGTTTTCAGATGTCCATAAAAACCTCAAATTTCAACATTCAAGGTTCATCCTTGGTACATGGTCAGATATGTTCCATGACTTTCACATTAGAACATATTTAATATAAGGTTCCAATGGTTGTTGAAATGCAGAGGTCCAAATATGGGCAAAAACTAATTTATACCATTATTTGGAGCAATATTCCCAATCTATGACACCAGTTGTGAACTTGCTGTTTGGTGTCTCTGAAAGATAATATTATTATTCATAACATATCTAAAATTTGGGATGGTGTTTTGTCCCATTATTTTTATAATGAATTTTAAAAACTCATTCCTGTGTGACATGCAGGTGTACCTTAGAAGCCCTGTTACCTTAGAAAAAAAATGGGTTTACTACACCTAAAATGAATAGCCAAGTCAGTGTACACTAAAACCTAAAATCTCTGATACCAAATAGGTGATTTTATACTTGTTCAGCTCAGTATTTCAGTATTTCTGACTTAACCCTCAATTCCGTCCTAAGAAGGTGGCCAATCCCCTTGATTTTTGTGTTCCATTTTCACACAAAGATGGCGGCTCATGGAGCCAATGGCATAGTTCCAAAATAGTTCCAGGAAGTCAGCATCATTGGAAGGAAACAATACACCATTGTTTGGAGCAATATTTCCAATATATGACGGCGGTTGTGAACTTGCTGTTTGTTGTTTCTCGAAGAGGATATTCTTATTAACAACATATCTAAAAATTGGGATGGTGTTTTGCCCCTTTATTTGTATAATGCCTTTTCAAATCTCAATGCAGTGTGGCATGCATCCCTCAAATCCATCCAAAGTGGCGTCATGAAAAAAAAAACCCACCATTTTTTAGAGCAATACCTCCAAAGTGTGACACCAGCTGTGAACTTGTTTTTTGTTGTGTCTGTAAGAGGATATTTTTATTAACAACATAGCAAAAAAATAGAATGGTGTTTTGCCTCATTCCTTTTAATGATCGTAAAGCGCATTGCGGTGTGACATAAGCCTGTGATCAAATAGTGCAGAGGGAAGCGGAAGTGGTGAATTGTTCTGGGCCAAGGAGATGGGGGAATCAAAATTGGGTACTCATTACATTGCATGTCTTGGGAAGGGGTCTCTTCAGACGACTTTCTCCCGGGCCCAGGCAAAGCTGTTTGTTCAGCTCAGTATTTCTGATTTTTTTCAGGGATTCTGGCCTCATCTTTTTAAGTGTACTATCGGCCAGATGATCAAGTGACTACGCAACATGTTCTCACTGGCGCTACGTTAGCAATAAATTCAAGATGGTTGAGAGAAGTACCATTTTGAGAGAAGTCATAAAAAAACAACCTCTGGAAATAAAACAAGGTGTTGATATGATTTCCTTGATGCAACCTTGACTTCCTTGATGGTGATTTAATATTTGAAAAAAAAAGAAATGTATTAAACAAGTCAGGAACTTTTAATGCTCTGGCCTGTGACAAATTATTTTATACACACTGAACTTTCAATCAACAGCTGCACCTTATGAGTTGACTTTATAAGGTAGCTTGCCATTGTCATTGATGATGCATTAGGTATCTGCACTCATATTGTTGTGTGCAACCATCCGTCATTGGCAATTCAATGAGGAGCACCTGAATGAAACTTTGAATGAAACTTTATTGTCATTGTACAGGTACAACGAAATTGGTACCTTGAAGGACAATGACAACATAGGTATTGATTTCAGTAAGGATACCACCACCATGCTCAGGGCACTTCCGTCAGGGGAGGATGATGGGGGGCGGGAAGTTCTACAATCAGGATACCTCTTTACAAACTGTCTCCTCCTATGTGTCATCTCTAATCAACTTTTACTTTCCTATGCGACCATAAAACAGTCCCACCCCCGCCAACAGTCACCACGACAGAGGTACCCTGACTGTAGAACTGTGCCCCGCCCCCAATCCACCACCATATCTGAACGCTTTTGCATGCTGCAAAGCTGCCTTTCGACTTCCACCATCTCACCTGGATCATTGTGATGATGAATTTTACAAGTATTGAACATTGTCTACAAGTATCCAAACCATGATTGTTGTAATCACTGCTGCTAACCTGCAATCCACTTGTTAGCATTGCAGTGGTATAATATTATATTGATGCAAGCAGCTGAATTAGATTGCAACAATGTGACAAGAACCACATGGTTGTCTGGTGCCAATATGAACTTCTGTGCCTTCAATATTCACCTGATATTGAATACTGCATGCAAGCAAACTCTTCTAACTAAAACTCCAGGACCATGCTGTCAAAATTGTCTGAGGGAATCTCTAGCCAGTATGAATTAAGTTATTTTGCAATACAGCTGGTAACTTAACGAGTAAGACACAAGCTTCATAGCAAATATAAAGTTACAGGTGCTGATTGAAAGACTAGTTAGGATGGGAGTCCTTGTTGCAAACAAGAGTGCTACAATTCTTTAATCCTCTCCTATTTCACCACTTTATTCCAAGACTACTACTACCGCTACCACTACCACTACTACTACTACTACTAAAATGATGATGATGATTATTATTATGATTTTACAATTAAAATAATTAATGTCTATCAAAGCCATGTGCAATGTGCTATTTTTGCTGTATGGCATCAATCAATTCATTTACAAGTGTTATGGTTTCCCTAGAATTTGCTTTGTCATTCACAGGGTAGCCATCTTGTTTTCACTATTAAGGTGACATCAGAGCCATGGATTTGAGAGTTGCGACAAGTCCGTTGGTGACATGGTCCTCATAGCTTCAAGTAATTGTAGCCAATTGAGATTTTGAAGTCTGTTATAAAAAGAATGAGGCAAAACACCATCCCAATTTTTGTATATGTTGTTAAAAAAAACATCCTCTTTCAGAAACACCAAACAGAAAGTTCCTAACTAGTGTCATAGATTGGAAATATTGCTCCAAACATTGGTGCAAATACATTTTTTCCCATCTTTGGACCTCTGTATCTCAACAACCATTGGAGCCTTTTGTTAGATATACTATGATGTGAAAGTCATGGTACATATCAGACCATTTACCAAGGATGAACCTTACATGTAGAACTTTGAGGTTTTTACAGACATTTGGAAACCCTAGAACATATGATATCTACACAGAGTAGAGGCACATTATTACGGTGTGATTTGACTTACAGTGCTGCAAATTGTAATATATGATATTCAGGTCTGCGACTCTTAGCCCTGAAGATATAATGAATCTGACACAAATAGTTCTGGAGATAATTGAGTCTGAACATGGTCACTCATGCAATGACGCTAAAACAAGCGTAGGGGGTGTACTTATTTACAGATTTTTTGTGCCAAAAGTATCCAGAGCTGAGTTCTGATATTGTGGATATGATCTATTGGATGTTTAAGCCATCACATACATTTTTTCAGGCAAATCCGAGGGGGTTGAGTGAGAGATTTTTCAGAAATTTGCTGATTCCAGCTGGAATGACCCACGAGCGTTCAATGTGGGAGCAGGTTCGCACACCAAAAGAGACAGTAGGTCAGGCACAAAGAGTCATGTTGTTACTTTTTTTGACCAGCAGATGGCAGCGGAAGAAATATTGCTCTCAATGTGCATGGTTCCCATGTTCAGGGTGGAAATTAAAAACGAAAACATCACATAAGACAAGTCTCATTGGCATTTTTAAAAAGAAGAATTCATGGAGAACGAAGAAAAAAATAAAATAAAAATCTGTGGACAATCCCACAAGGGGTTCTGGAGCTCTGAAAATGACACCCAAAATGATTTGTCAGACTTGTGAGGTCTTCTTTTCAAACACTGATGGGGTTTCCTTTCTATTTATAGCTTTTTATGAGAGTGTTCCTACTTGTCTCTACAAGGGAAAAAATCAAGAGGCTATGTTGGGCACAAATATGTCTTCTGAAGGCCTAAACAGAGCACAGCCAAAAACTCCAGTACAATTTGTATCATCTTTGAGGGAATGCTATGACAATGCACGATCATACAGACCAAAACTGACAGTTTAGCAACAAACTATTCCTATCTATGTACCAGCATGCCAAATTTGAGCTTCATACATGGTTTAGTTATTGAGCTAGGGGCTTGTGAACTTTGACAAAAAAAAGAGTGTGAACAAAATGGGCACCCCCCTCCCCTAGTAAAATTGGCTGTTACACAGAGAGTATACATCTTACATTCAAATAAATTTACAGTGTTTCTCTTAAGTACCATGGGTACACTTGGTAATATTTTCAGAATTTTTTGAGACCTAAGTGCGCGGGCACTTGTTGATTTGGCGTGGAATGACCCAGAATACACTAGTCAGTCCTCTGATACTAACATCCTGTATGTTCCTGTCAACAGACCATGGACGAATTGTTTGGTACGTCAGGAGTGGGAAAGCCCCAAAAGGGCACGGTGAAACACACTCCCCTCTTCCACCCTTCACCATCACCATCACCGGCACCAGCAGCACCATCACAACACCACCACCATCCCCAGCACCAGTATTGTCAAATTGGGTGGGTTACTTGGGATAAGCGTCTGCAGGTAAAAACGGGAAAATTGGCCATTTGCCTTTTTTTTTTTTTTCAGCCGTTTTGGGCCCATAGAAGTCAATGTAATTTGTTGTATTTGGGCGGAATTTCGCACATTTTGGGCAGGATTTGGTCAGACAAATCTGGCAACACTGGCCAGCACCTGCCCACCGACTGTCCTCAGCTCCATCCGCCTCCAGGCGCAGGCCGTCCAGGACTCAAGCGCACCAGGCGTCCGAGTTTTACGACGCATTCGAGGACCATGCCCTCAGGCGCACGGCTGCGCTTGACTCTTTGCGTCCGGACACCCACAGGTGGAGGCGGGAGAAGGCAAGAAAGAGGGCGGCATTTGAGAGCCGGGTGCTGGGGGCACTCACGGAAATCACAGGACACATAAAAAGGATTGCCGACGCACATGAGGGGATACTAAATCACTTGACACAACAGCACAAATAAATATTACATTGGCACATTGGTTATACTGACACATTGTTCGAATGAAGGGTTACTTGGAAAACGAGAACCGGCAAGATTCTTCATGGTCATTGATCTTTTCAGGAGATATTTTGTGTTGAGGGCCAAACTGTCAACTTGTACTTTCACATTATCTGAAAAGCACCATGTCAACAGGTTCCCTGAGTTGACAGCCATTGGCTCACCACACTTGAGATTAATCTCCACTTGCAACTGTGGCGTAATGTTTAATATTAGGTTAATATCACATCAATATCAGGCCGTGTCTCAGGTCCAGTTCCACCAGGGCCAGAGGTTATCTGCCTGGGGTTGAGGGCAAGTAACACTTACAAATAAAGCCACATTAGTTCAGAGCTGGACTAGTATTCTAATAACACGACATGGTGTCAGAAGTGCCTAGAGTATGTGGTACTGCAAGACATTAGTTCGAGTAAAGATTGGCAAGGGTTTTATAACTTCACCTCTTTTTTGGGCAGGCAAGGACTACGCTGCCTGCAGAGTTGATTGTAGGCTAGACACAATTGATATCTTGCGGCAAACAATCGATGCATCTGCCGATACCTGGGTGGGTGGGAGCTTGTTGTAGCCTGGGCATATCCAGCAGACCAGTACTAATAAGACCAGGCTAAAAAAAATATATAGAATGTACCAGAAGCCTCAGCTCACAGGCCCGTACTTCCAGGCCACATTACCTGCAATGGCCACTTCCAGGCCACATCATCTGCCCCCCCCTAATGTACTCCTTCAGACTTGCATCCCAGAGGTTGCCGGTTCGACTCCCGACCCGCCAGGTTGGTGGGAGGAGTAATCAACCAGTGCTCTCCCCCATCCTCCTCCATGACTGAGGTACCCTGAGCATGGTACCGTCCCACTGCACTGTTCCCCATGGGGCGCCACTGAGGGCTGCCCCCTTGCACGGGTGAGGCATGAATGCAATTTCGTTGTGTGCAGTGTGCAGTGTTAACTTGTGTGCTGTGGAGTGCTGTGTCACAATGACAATGGGAGTTGGAGTTTCCCAATGGGCTTTCACTTTCACTTTCATCGCCACATGGGTTCACCACCAAACATCGTGTTGAGACGGAGAAATGGAAAAGAGGAGACGAGGGCTGAATGTGGCTCCGAGGCAAAATCCTTTCTCTTTTAAGAACAGTAAGCAGTGTTCTGACCTGACGTGTCAGCTGGACAACCAGACTGAGCAGGTGGAGGAGGATGAGGGATCCACGGCCTCTCAGAGTGTGCAGCAGGCTCTCTCTCTCTCTCGGGGCACATTCGTCTAGTGACCGGATGGTCATGCTGACGACGGCCGAGATTGCACCACACTTACACCTTTGACAACATTCACTTCCTGATACACACTTTAGTTAATCCAGAATACTGATAACTGACACATGTTGTAAATAAATAGGCCTATCTTTTTGTTTAAAAATGTACAAATCGTTGTGGTCTCCCTCAATGTTGCTTCCACTTACTAGCCAGTGGTTTGTGACAAAGAGCTACAGGCATTATTGGAGAGACAAGCCACTGGAGTGGTGATATGTTGGTGTACCATCACAGCTGTGTCTGTCCCTCCCCACTCGCTTCCTGTCACCACCCTATCATAAATAAAGAATAAAAAAATATCTTTAAAAAACAGAGTGTACATCATGAGTCACTACACAGCAAAGGTAGTTGTCCGTGGCCATAGAGAGGAGTTGTGGCGACAGCTTTCACGAAAGGTGAGTCTCGAAATGTGTGATGCCTTGGTGTCTGCTGTGAATATCAGCAATGTTCACTGGAAACTGCTTTACATGACTATTGCAGATCGAGTCAGATGTAGCAGTGCAAAAATTCCGGGAATACTTCAAGATGCGCACGACCAAGCACTTTGCTCCGACTGGATGGGCATCAGATGGAGCGGGGACACAATGGGACACCCATTCCAAAAAGATGGCAACAGCTGTGGGCTCGTTGTGTATTTGATGTGTGACGTCCCCCCCTGGCCTGCCAGTGCACGAGTAGTCCTAGAGTGCGTTTTAATATGTGACCTTGCCTCCTCCACTTGCTTCTCGTCATGATGACATCACAGACAACAGCATTATATTTCAATATCTTGCAAAAGCTCAATTAGTCTGTTTCTCATTTGCAATTGGGATGGTGAATGAAAAACAGTCTCTCAAAACTTGTTGTGGCGAGGCTGACAGCTGGGAAACTTTATTGTTTTCTCCACGGAGGAGGGGCCAGGAGGCGGGGCGAGGAGACAAGCACAAGTGGAGGAGGCAAGGTCACATATTGGGATGCACCCCTAGTGTTGATGGGAGAAGCCTAATTGGTTAATGGATGGCACCTGTGGGGAGGCATTAAAGGGACACTGTGCAGGAAATGGTCAAAAAAGGTACTGCAACTATGCTGCTCATTGAAACTGGGTTGGCTATCGCCAAATTTGATATTTACATGAAAGTTTACTAAGTAATAAACTATTATTTTCTAGTATGGCCCAGGTACATTAATTTTTGCAGCTAAATATGGCTATTTTTGGAAATTCAAAATGGCGGACCATGGAGAAGATCCCCCTTTTCATGTATGAAAAATGCAATTTTTTTTCCAGTCATAATGAATACTTAGAATTTAATGCTGGTGGTAAGTATTCATGAAAAAGGTAACATTAGTGAATGGGCAGCATGAATTCTGGAAATAAACAACTGAAAATCTCACACAGTGTCCCTTTAAGTCCTCTCGTCTTTGCTCTGGAGGTACTCGGACCTCACTCACCACTGGCTTAATTTAATGTTTGAGTGGGCTTTTCTCTGCCTTTACTGTTGATGTAAAGGTGCACCTTTAAGTAGAGATTATGAAAGAGGGAGACAGGGAGAGATGTGAAACTTCCCTACTGGGATATTACAGGCTAAAGTCCATTATATTATTTCTGTATTTTGAACAGTGAAATTGTAAATGTTATTACTTTTTGTATTTTACATGTTTTGCATTGTTTTTGCATAGTTTCTGTTGCCACTGTTTTTACATAAATGATGAAGTCAAGGGGGGGGGGGGGAAAGGCTTATTTTTTTGATATTCATTGGTTTGTTGATTGTCAATTTGATATTTGTTCAGATAGCCAAATTGGTTATGCAGTTTACTAACCAATTGAAAGCTGTTTATCATTTTTATATTAATTAATTAATTAATTCATTATCATTAGTAGCCTAATTAAGTATACATTATAAGGGAGTTGCCTTGTTAGCCACATACTGTTCTGCACGTTTTATCTGAAGGTCAGTGGCGAGTTGAAGAAGCAGGGTTGTGCGCTGACTCCCGAGGAGTGCCGGAAGAAGGTCAACAACCTCCTAACAACATACAAGAGGATAAATAACCGGCACACGTTGAGTGGTGAAGGACTGATTAACTGGGACTACTATAAGACAACTGTGGCTAATGAATGTGAGGCAAGCTCACTCATCCACCAGCCTGTCATACGATGAGCTCCGGAGAGGAGGGTATGGTGAATGTTGTAAATGTTATTACTTTTTGTATTTTACATGTTTTGCATTGTTTTTGCATAGTTTCTGCTGACACTGTTTTTACATAAATGATGAAGTCAAGGGGGGGAAAAAAGGCTTATTTTTTTGATATTCATTGGTTTGTTGATTGTCAATTTGATATTTGTTCAGGTAGCCAAATTGGTTATGCAGTTTACTAACCAATTGAAAGCTGATTTATCATTTTAATAGTTATTAGCATCAATTAGTTAGTCTGTTAATCATTAGTGGCCTAGTTAAGTATACATATTAAGGGAGTTGCCTTGTTAAACAGAAGCCCTGATGAAGGCCATTGATGGCCGAAACATGTAGGGCAATTATATCTGTTCAAGTATGAACTTGCCCACCGGTGTGGTGCGGCGCTGAGATAAAGCGAGCCATTGAGAGACCAGGCCTTCTTGTAGTGACCTCAATTAGCAGCACCTGATCCCACTCATCTCCAGCACTCTGTGGCCTCAATTAGCAGCCACCTGGTCCCACGCAACTCAGCACTCTGTTAACAGGGCACAAGCATAATGGGGCTGAGACTAGTGATGGGCCAATGAAGCTTTGTTGAAGCTCTGAACCATTAGGCACATTGCTTCAAAAAAATGGGTTAGTACTTGAAGCTTCAGTAACAGGGCCCTCTCCTGGTCAAACGCCATGTTTGCAAGTATACAGGCTCAATTCGATTATATGAGATGTTGTGCCCTCATCATCTACGACATTACCCCCAATATTGGACTGCTCTCATACTTTTGCACACTAACTTCCAGACATTGGACATTTTGGGCTACTGATCAGGCAGTTGAGGTATACGACATTACAAAGGCTACGATGCCACATTTATTTATTTATTCATTTATTAGTAGGCTATTTTTTGGGCGATCAGAATAAAGCGTTGCTGAACATTAATAGTCTTCTCCTTGTTGTGTTCATAACTTATGATGTTGTCGTCTACTTGTCTATCAAGTGGGACTTAAGCCTTGTCACGATACGCACTGCCAGGGCTCTAAATTAACTTTTTCCACCACCAGCCAATTTGGCTAGTGGACATTTTTTCTTACCAGCCAAACAGAAGTTCAACAAGCCATTTTTTTATCTCGCCAAAATAAACTATGCTTTAGGCTAGTCTTTTTTTTTTCTTTAATTATGGTCATTTTGTTCAACTATTTCTACAACACAGATAGCCTACACCATAGGCCTGCATAAGCTACTATATGCCTACATAATAAGCATATTACAGGCTATATATTTTTTTCATTATTTTTTAACTTCTGCTTTATTTTTTACTTTCATTACTTAGGCATAATCAATTTGATTAGTTTTTGTTCAATTCCTCTGAAAACAGCTGAATCACATCACACAAGCCACTCACATAACAGACCTTTAACATAGGCCTACAGTAACCAAGCACACAGCTTAACACTACAAAACCTCACATAGGCCTACGCACACCCCAAGGAAGGAGAAGAGATGAGAGGAGAGAGGAGGAGCTCTTCTCTACCATGCGCAACAAAATGACAAGAAGCCTAGTTTAACTGAAAGTAAATATTATCTCGGGAATATTCGCTTCCGTTGTTACTTCGACAGCTTCGTCGTTGGTTGCTTTTTTTCTTTCCGATGGCGTGGGCTTTCCAACTTAGTTGCGCCAGGACTCGGAACATTTCAGAAGACAACTGAACTGACAGCTACGGTCACACTACTCTGACAGTCAGCTCTCCTCCTCTGCCCTTGTCGCTATTTCGTTCCACAGCCACTCATTTTTTAACGTCACTATTATTACGGTTACACCAACGCACAGAACCTTGCGCTAACCCCCGCCACATTCTCATCACTCGCACAAAACATAAGTCTACAGAACAGAAGTAGCTCTATGCATAATCTGCGTAACTCCTGTTATTGAAACGGCCAGGGCCTCGCTGCTTCAAAAATGCAGCCTGTTACAGCAATGTTCATATAGCAGTAGTGACGTTAAAAAGGTTGTAGCGAAAGCGACGAGAGCATAGGAGGAGAGCTGCCTGTCAGAATAGTGTGAGCGCAGCTTAGCTGACAGAATGTTTTCAATCCTGGCGCGCGCAACAGCATGGAGTTGCCGCTCGCTGCACTGGAAAGCCCACTGTGGGAGGCTACGTCGTGACGCCAGTGTCCATGGGTAATGTAGGAAATCTCGCCGTCTAACGTTCGTCAGAGCAGCGGTTTACCGTTCATGATTTACTGTACTCGGGAACTACTAGCCAAATTGGCGGGTAGGTATTTTTTTCTACTAGCCAAAATGAATTTTCACCCCTGTTTGGCGTGTTGGCGTGTGTTAATTTAGAGCCCTGCGCACTGCATAATACACTGATAACGTCAATACATCGTTACATTACATGCCTAATGACNGTCAATAAAATATCTATTCTCTCCACTGCAACCTGGCAGACGGCTCTTCCACAGGCCAAACACATTTGCGCGTGCCTGCTGGTTCGTGGGACAGCGCGAAACACTTTAGCTTCTTTCGGAAAACTGAACCAGTTTACTGTTTCATACGTAATATATCACGTGGTTTTTCCGTACTGAAGCAAACTTCGGAACAGTGGTTTAATGGTTTTCGCAGTTGATGGTTTGAAACACGTTCCGGCGCGCTTGTGCCAGACTGCCATCACTACCTGAGACTGACACCTGGGTGGGCTACATGTAACGCAACGCAACGCTACATGTAACGCAACATGTGGATAAAAATAAATCCTCCATTGTAACAAATGCGTTTCAGCCCCCTAAACAGGATATTTTTTTCTCCTGCTTTTTTCTCCTGGATTTTTAAATATCTGCTAGTGGAAACGGAAGGCCAAAACCAATGCAAACCAATGCAACCAGGAGAAAAAAACATCCACATATCAGTGTTTCCCCCAGAAAATTGGTTAGTCAAGGTGGTGAGGCTTCGAGTCTGTCCCTGGGGGGCGGCGTGGCGGCGGGGGGGGGGGGGGGGGATGCGCGTGGCGGGGGGATGCGCTTTGGGGGGTGGGGGGGGGGCGGCGCCACTCGCGATGTCACGCGGGGGGGTTTGAATAATAACAAAGCTGTGTAGAACTGGAAAATATGTATTTATTGACCTGCCATATCAAAACTATTTACAGAAGCTGAAAAGAAAAATGTAACAAAAAGTGCAGTGCAGGTTGTTTACATTAACGAAAAAGAGAAACCAAATGGAGTGCAAAATTGACTGGCTACCTATGACTACCTATGGCACATTTTGCAAGTCTTGTCCTTGCAGGCCATCCTTCTCGGTTTTTCAAAAAAGAGTTCCAGTGCCCTGTTGTAATTAAACTGCCCTACTGGTGGCCCATTTATGCTAATTCTTGGGTTGCTGCTGACGTCATAGTGCTGCCCCCTGGTGGTGATCTACCGCTGCTGGTGGACAACCTGGGCTTGGAGCCATTGAAACCCATTCAAAACTTCATTTTTTCGATCTGACACAGAATATTTTTAATTAGACCTAAAGACACATCATGTCTTGTTTAAAAGCTAAGAACCTCAGCTTTCCATAACTGAAAGCGGTATTTTCCTAGCATCTACCAATCCGAAGGTAGCCCACTTTAAGTGCGGAATTACTTTTCTAAAGATAGCGTTTTGTTTCCTTGGAAACGGACGCGGTTTATGTGTTACGCATACGCTATTTGACTCGGTTTTGCACTATTATGGATGAATTTCTAATCTTGACATGTTAATGGACAATCTATGCGAATTTCATAATGTGTTTTTATGTGATATGGGAGTAAATGTGTTTACATCCCGTCTGGGATTTGTTAAACTAGCTGGCCCGCTAGTTAGCTAGCAAGTGCTAGGTCTCTACACTACATCATGTCAAAAGTGGAAAGATTTGCCGACACTCAAGGCTGTTGATATAATGAACTGGTTCTGTGAATGTTCTCAGAATGTTTTGCTTTGACAAATTGCTGATATTATAGCATTACATCCAAATCCTGGTGTTTCTTTGTTTATGCTTGGGCCATTGAGACAGATCGATTCTAATATCTATTACCAGAGAGAGTTTATTTCTGCTATTACTTACTTGCTAGCTAACTAGCGAACTAGCTAACAAATCCCAGACGGGCGTACTGTTAACACATTTTACTCCCATGTTACATAAAAACGCATTTTGAAACTCGCACAGATTGTCCATTAGAATGTCAAGATTAGAAATTCATCCATAATAATGCAAACCCGAGTCAAATAGCGTATGCGTAACACATAAACCGCGTCCGTTTCCAAGGAAACAAAACGCTATCTTTAGAAAAGTAATTCTGCACTTAAAGTAGGCTACCTTCGGATTGGTAGATGCTAGGAAAATACCGTTTTCAGGTATGGAAAGCTGAGGTTCTCAGCTTTTAAACAAGACCCATGGTGTGTCTTAAGGTCTAATTAAAAATATTCTGTCGAACATCGAACAAATGTACTTTTGAATGGGTTTCAATGGCTCCAAGCCAGGGTTGTCCACCATTTCAAATTCGCGCGCTCCAGTGAAGGGGCATTCTGACGTAACTGCAACCCAAGAATTGAAAATTAAAATTGTTTCAAAATATGATATGGCCTCGAGGATGGACACACATGGCGTAGTAATAAATCCGACCACTAGGTGTCACAATTTAGTCCAACCGATGTTGTCCTAGTGCCTGCGCTTGAACATGCATTACAACTTTTTTTTTTTTACAAGTTTTTTTTTTTTTTTTTGCCCTGGGACGCATTTTTTTTTTTTTTTTTTTTTTTTTAGGGAACGTAGCCAAGGCGGGGGTGGGGTTTAGTCAAGGCGGCCGCCTTGATAAGAAAGCGCTGGGGGAAAGCCTGCATATAAAAATATCCAGCTACGTGGAAACAGCACCAGGCCTGACAGAGAGGAAACGTGGAAACTGACACCAGGGGCCTCATGTACAAAGAAGTGCGTGGATTTCCTACCAAGAAAGTGCGGGCGCAAAAATCTTGAAAGTTACTTACGGACAAAAAAATCCGGATGTATCAATAAGTGCGTAACCAGGTTTTGCCGTGAAATCTTGCGCACATGCACGAGCACACACAGGCCTAAGTCTCCGCCTTGTCTCCTCCCTTAAATATTCTATATGAATATTCTAATTAGTATGAACAGACCCATTCATGTGCATTCATTGGTTGAAAGAATTGGAAAGGGAACGCGGGAAGGGGAACGCGGGAAATAGGCCTACATTTCATGATGCGAGGTGAAGGTGCAGTTTCGGAGGTAGCCAATTTAAAAGGAAAAAGGCTGCGCGCAATAGCCAAACTTTGGCGTGTATAAAATCAGGCATTGGTAATAGCGTAAAAAACTGTCATGTTATACTGCAGTACTACAATGCAGGTTTCCCAATTATTTACAAGGCATTACATCAAAACACATTGCGATGAGGCAGTCGCCAAGGCTTCCGAGAAATAAACATTTAGGCTACAGTATGTAGGGTATAAATATGAAAGATGACACATGTACACATAGGCTACGCCACATGTATGAATAACTTGTAGCCAATAGGCCTACTCAGTTAGCCTATAAAATCACCTGTTAATTGATGGACTAATTTTACAGTAGCCTTATTAAAAAGACAAGCACTGCGGTGAGGACGTTCCCAACAAATTCGAGAAGACACATCGCAGATCCAGAAAATATTCAATGTTTAATAGCTGCCACATAGCCTACTTGAAATAATACTGCTGATGGGCATCCAATTTCATTGTATCCTAATTCCAGGATAGTTTCATGAGTCCACTTCATTTTAATCAGCTGCCTCAACAATAGGTTCTTGCCTCAAAATTAAAATCCACGTTTAACTGGCTGCATCTCTGCAATATTTCCGACCGCGTACAACACATGTACTTGCGCTGCATGCCTCTGTGTGCCGCCAAAAAGACGCAATTGCACCACTTACGGCAACTTCCATGCTTACGGAAACTTCCACAGCAGCCCTGAAATTCGCGTGGAGATCCGCAGTTTTCCACGCCTAGTCTGTTTTAGTACATCTGACCGTGACCGTGGAAAACAACTTAAGTAGCTTTTTTGTCCGTAAGTGAGCTTCGTACATGAGGCCCCTGGCCTTCTTGTAGTGGCCTCAATTAGCAGCCACCTGGTCCCAGTCATCTCCAGCACTCTGTCAACAAGGCACAAGCATAATGGGGCTGAGACCCTAACACCTGTGTGGGCTACACAGGTTAGTCTCAGTCTTAACAACACCAAAACATAGATTTAATGGTAATATTACATCTCAATATGTTTTTTTTATTTCCTCCCCTTGGCAAAGGCACTATTCCACCCACACTAGTTTTATGTATGGACATGGGGAAATGTGATTATTTTTTTTTTTATCCCAGGACGTCGGTAATAGAAATTGCCGATTCGGATTGAATTGAAATATGTCAGTAAATTAACAGAAAGTGGGTGGGGTTATTTATCACGCACCATTGTGACTGCATTTGTCGTCATGCGCGTGCCAACTCCACAATACCGGTATATTATTGATTTTTGAGCACATTATTGCGAATCCATGGAGACATTTGGTCCCGTAATAATTGCCTGTTTGTTTACTAACGCATCGAAATCCATTCTAATGCATCTGTGCGCGTGCCCTTTCATTTGAAGAGTGCGTTTGGAACACAGCTTGGAACAACTCCCTAAAACAAAACGGTTTACTGTAAGGCTGTAATGTTTGCAAGCCCGGAGAGACTGGATATAATATATTGTGCATTTCGTGCACTTAACCAGACATCTTTACACAGGGTCGCATTCGGACGGGATTACTATTAACAAGGGTAATGTCTACCGTTTTACAGGAGGTAAAACTCGCGGTGAAGTTTACCTACATACTCCACTATCTTTACTTAACATGGCGTGTTCAGATGGGACTACATTTCCTGATTGTTATTACATTACCCCAGGTCCCCTCATTAAACTAGTCCCATCACAATAGGGCTTTAGACAGACAGACAGAGGGAGGGAGGGAGAGAGCGAGCGAGCGAGAGAGTCGCCTATGGCCCTGGCTAGTTCCCACGGGCAGTCAGACAGAGAGGCAGAAAAAGTGAAAGAGAGACCCAGGTGCCTTTTAAAGCTTGACCTCCACCTGTTCCAAATCAGCCATCAGCAGCAGCAGCACCTGAGAAGGGAGAGAAATCAGCAGAGGTCCACGGTGACCCCTAGTGGCCCCAGTGGAACCCTGCAGTGACTAGGGCCGTGACAATGGGTATTTCTCAAAGCCTAGGCCAGTGTCCTTCCAAGTGTATCAGCCTAATTAGTCACGCCCAGTGATTGGATACCCTTTATTAGTCACACCCAGTGATTGGATATTCTGTAGAGTTCACCAAAAAGTATCCAATCACTGGGCGTGACTAATTAGGCTGATACACTTGGAAGGACACTGGCCTAGGTTTTGAGAAAGACCCAATGGGTATTTCTCACACTTGGAAGGGCGCACACTAGAACATCAAGAAATTTCCATTGTATTTGTGTAAGCTACTTGGCACCTTAATTTCCCTCTGGGGATCAATAAAGTTACTCTACTCTACTGTCTTACCATCTGCACCAAGGAACAAGACCATGCAGGCTGAGAAATGGGTCCTGTCGTCAGGTCATATTGATGTTTAAATGCCTTGAAATGCCATAGAGCATAGAGCCTTGTCAGGATTTTTCTTCTTCCTTTTGAGGGGACTTTTTGGGTGAAACGGTTTCATTATTCATAAATGCACATTTTTGAAGTGTACGACAATACAGCTTTAAGGAAGAAAAAAACGCACTCACAAACTGCGTCTCATTATTTATTTATATTACCACCATGTCCCTTTGATAAGATGCACCCCTTTCTTTGTTCTGAGTACCACGCACTGATGAAGGCTTGATAGCCGAAACGCGTTTGCTTTTTGGATTTTTTTAATGAGACACAGTGTTTGAGTGCGGATTTTTCTTCCTTAAGTTGATACATTTTATAGGGCACCCAAAGACTTTCGTTTTTCCAAGAAGTTGAGCGCGTCCTTTGCCAAAAATACAGCTTTATTTCACATTACACTGGTTACACTGACTGGATTCTGAAACAGAAGTCAACATGGAACAGGAACACAACAAGAAAAAAATTTGTAAGTGTAAATAAGCTGCAAATATGTTTATTATGATTGGTAAATCTTGGAGTCCATAGAAAGTTATCAAGTGCAACAACCAATCCCTAGTGGACGCAAAAGGTATTGCAGCTATACAATGATCTTATAAGGCATGAACCTTTTTCATTCAAGGGGATGACTTCAAATTCCACCAAGGGCTGTACAAGTCCTTCAAGGGCCATACACAAACCACGATTTCCCCCTGCACTTAAGGCTTACATTGAAGGCAGCCACCTTTACAACAGACCCTACCTTCTCTAGGTCCCCTGAAAATATAATTTAATTGTATGGCAAATGTAATTTCTAACATTTTCAAAACATGTAATTTTTCATGTTAAATTAAAATTACATCAAGGGTCAGATAAGATTTGTATGGCCCTCGAGATATAAGTTCCCCACCTTGCGTTAATGGCTTTTTTATTTAACCTGGGAATCAATGACAGACACACACAATGCAACAGTTACCTGCACTATATTGCCACTCACCTGACACATGATTAAGGCCAACAGGCTCAAAACACACAGGGTCACCATAGCAACAGACAAATACTGTACATGAAGTTGCCATGACTACAGGCAAGCACCTGAACATCCTAACAAACTGACTCACCACAGAGAGAGAGAGAGAGAATGTGTGTGTGTGTGTGTGTGTGTGTGTGTGGTCATTAGCCTGCTATAAAAGAAGCGGTCATTAAAAGAGTTCCTTGTCGGTTCCTCGCTGGTCATAAATGGCAGGGTCACTGGAACAGCAGGTCTGCAGGTGTGTGTGTCTGTGTGTGTGTGTGTGTCTGTGTCTGTGTCTGTGTGCGTAGTCATTACTATAAAGTCTCAATAATGGAAGAGTTCTTCATTGGTCATAAATGGTTGTCATTGGAAAAACAGGTGTGTGTGAGAGTGTGTGTGCGTGTACTGTACTGTGTGTGTATGAGAGAGAAAGGGAGTGAGTATGTAGTTGTTGCATCATTGGATCACACCACATTCAGTATATGGAGTAGGCAGAGTCCAGCAGGTACAGAATCAACTTGATGATCATCTAGTGCAGTGGTTCCCAACCTATGGGTCGGGACCCAACCTATGGGTCGCCAAAGATCCACAGTGGGTCGCAAAGCCCTCTTGATTATAAGGGGTTAAATTTCAAGTACCTTATATATAGCCCTTGTTGAATAAATGACAAAGCATTTAGGCCTAAGTAATATATGCATAGAAGCAACAAAATGTAAGTGCTACCTTAAATACTTATTCTATATTCGACCAAAATGAGGAAACTTAAACAGAGGGTATCATGACTCCCTCTCGACTCCCTCTCGTGCGGGCGCTCGCGCAGTTGGGTCACCAAAACTTACAATGGTAAAAACATGGGTCCCTGAAGAAAAAGGTTGGGAAACACTGATCTAGTGTGTGTCTATACTAGTTGTCACGTCGTTGCATCACCACCACATATATGGAGTAGGCGGAGTCCAGCAGGTACAGGATCAAGTTGATGATCCTTTAGTTTGAGTTTGTGTGTGTGTGTGTGTGTGTGTGTGTGACAGCAGTGTATGTGAGTGTGTAAGTGTCTAGTTTGCTCTTGTTCAGGTGAGGCATAAATGCAATTTTGTTGTGTGCAGTGTGTGCTGTGTCTTTTAGATTTCAGTTATCACGTCGTTGCATCACCACCACATATATGGAGTAGGCGGAGTCCAGCAGGTAGAGGATGAGGTTGATGATGGTCATGAACGTGACGACCACCAGGGCGTCCCAGTCCAAACAGGCGGCAGATGAGCCGCCGACACCGGGACACGACGGCCGCCCGATGCCCTGGAAGGCGTAGAGCGGCCAGACTACGGCAGCGCTCATGTAGCAGCACGCGGCCAGCACGTTGTAGGTGCACACGATGGGGTCAAAGGGCAGGCGTGGGGGCAGGCGGGCGGAGAGGGTGAGGATGATGATGGCCAGCGCGCCAATGAAGCACAGGGAGTACGCCGCCACGCACCACTGCAACGGACCCGAAACACCTGTAGAGAGAGGAAAGGTGTTAAGTAATTTTGACTGCAGCGGACCCGAACCACCTGAGAGAGAGAAAAGGTGTTTAGTTTGCATCTGTTTGTGACAGCACGCATCCTCATTAAAGAGTTTGGCCGCGATCACACTGGACTACACAGCACGAAAAGGGGGATTTGTGACAATGAACTCGTCCCTAATCGTCCACGGACTTGCCTAACTTTCGTCTGATTTTGAGCGCTTGAGAGAATCAAAACTAACAATTTTGATGACACCTAAATCGCCCGGAAGCGAATCGCGAGCCGCGGAGAGGTCTCACAGCAGGGTGTTAATGGCCAACGATTACCACATGAAAGGCAATGACAGCCAGCCCGGAACGCGGACTAGCCTTGCTCTTATTGGACGAAAAAGACACGTGACTCAAAGTAAAAGAGCTGCGCTATTGGTTAGCAGCTACGACCTTCTATTGGTCACGTTGGATTAATTTATGCAGACCGTATACAGTAGGTCCGTATAATTATGCAAAAATTATTACTAATATACCTAGGTTGATTTTACTTTGTATATTCACATCATTATAGGCTGCACTGTGATGGGGCTTTAGCATGCATGATGTGAATTTATTGATAAAATGAAAATGAATGAAATGAAAATTATTTTTTAAAAAACGCTTTTAATATCACACCAAACAATGTACACACATTTTGACAAGAACCATGCAACTACACACATACCGTGCAAACAATATACTCTATATGCAGTGATGTACACAGCACTCAGGTCACAAATGTACAACTAGGAAACATTTTACCGACAGGTTAAGTTTGGGCAGGCTGTCACCATGCTTTAGCGTACGTATCGCACGCTAGTGCATGGTGCGACGCATTTTGAATTCAAAGCGTGCTCCTCAACGCAACGGTAAAGCGCTTTCATGCACTTTTTACTAGTGACTAGGTTTGCGCAGTTTTCCCGCCGTGTCGGCGATTTTGTTTGGTCACAGCGCATTTCTGTTACTAACGCAATGTTTTGCTGTGCCCTAACCAAAACCACCCCTAAACCTAACCTGTCAGTGAAGTAATGTTTCTGTTGCTTTACTTTTGCCAAGAACAGCGAGATTAGGCGAATTTCTACCTAGATTGTGCCTAAACCAAAACCATCCCTAAACCTAACCTGTCACAGGGCGTTGTGGAGCACGACTTAACTCGAAAATGCGTATTGGACACACGCGATAGTGAGTTCAAATCAGCGTGTCATAGATACGCTTAGCCTATGCATGATGTTTGGGAAGGGCACAATTCATAAAACTCAGAAACATACAATGCTTTTTCAAAAAAGGGTTCTATGTTCCCCGCTGCATCCAAGTAGACTACTGCCACATTGCTAAGAGCAGGTTGTTGTTACATCTCTGACAGGTTAGGTTTAAGGATAGTTTTAGTCAGGGCACATAAAAAATGGATTTTAGTAAAAGTTGTCAATTCATAGTAAATATGTGGTAAATATGAAAGTAAGAGGAAAAATACTACAGGTACTGCCTTTTAATACAGACTATACAGGTATGTACAACATTATAAACATTGCTGTTGATTTCATGTTCTTCAGCCACCAATCATGCCAGCAGGGTCTACTGAAGGTCTCTGGTCACTGCGTCCTCGTCATACTGCAACAGGCACTCAGTCTCACTTCTGGGAGCTGTAGAAACAACAAATAAATTAATACTTCACCATGCACCTCATATTGACATAGCAAATATATCAATAAGCAAGTCCTATTGAGCCCAACAGGGATAATCTCCTATTTCAGTCTTCTATGGTCTCATGCACTATGTCTCCCTGCCAGGATATGTAGGATGTAAGAAAATAAATCAAAACATAGCAATGCACAGCATTGAGAACTTATCTATAAAGTAGCACAAGTCATATTGCCAATGTAGGCCAGGGGTGGGGAACCTATGTCTTGAGGGCCGTTTGATCTGGTCCCCGATATAATTTTAATGTTATTCAGCTTCACATAAAATATGACATATTTTGTAAAGGAACCTTAGAAAATACATTTGCAATACAATTTTACGGCCCCTCGGATGAATTTGAAGCGGCCCTTCGAATGAGAAAGGTTCCCCACCACTGACGTAGGCTATAGGTTAAGCGTACCCTCTTTCACTCTTCTGTGGTGAGACTGTGCCCATTTTGGGTTGACCTCCACACGCGTCTGTAGCACAGAAAACAGGATTGCAGGACACAGCATCCTGCAGGACACTACAATAAAAACAAACAAAAAAACAAGGGGAATGAATAAATTACCTGACCAGTTATTAAACAAATGAAAATTGATGTGCCAGAGCTGTGGTAAAAGTAACCTTGTGTCCAAATCATCTAGGCCTAGGGTGTGTGTGTGTGTGTGTGTGTGTGTGTGTGTGGTAAATCCAGTGTTCACATTATTCAGATATGAGAATTAATTAATTCATTCATTTTAACTGACATTAGTACATACCCATATCAGTGCCATTTCACCCTGCCAAGACACTGGACCTGGGTCTATTGGAGCTCTCTGCTCAGGGTGTCCTCGTTATACTGCAGCAGGCACTGTTGTTTCTATAGTTCCTAGAAGCGAGACAAATAAATAAATACTTTGCCATACACCAATATGTCAATAAGCAAGACCTATTGAGCCCAACAGGGATAATCTTACACTATATCAGTTTTCTGTGGTCTCTTGTAAGATTGGCCCATCACCATTCTGCAGGACACTACCGTCTCCCTGCCAGGATCTGTAGGATGTAAGAAAATAAATCAAAACATAGCAATGCACAGCATTGATTACTTATCTATAAAGTAGCACAAGTCATATTGACAATGTAGGCCAGGGGTGGGGAACCTATGTCTCTAGGGCCGTTTGTGACCCTTGAGGCAGTTTTATCTGGCCCCCCCCCCCCCCCCGATATAATTTTAATGCTATTCAGCATCACATGAAATATGACATTTTGTAAAGGAATCTTAGAAAATACATTTGCAATACAATCAAGTTATATTCAGGGAACCTGAAGAAGGTGGTGTTTGTTTAAATGTGGCTGCCTTCAATATAGGCCTAAAGTGAAAGGGAAAATCCTGGTTTGTGTTCATAGTACGGCCCTTGGAGGACTTTTACGGCCCCTCGGATGAATTTGAAGCGGCCCTTCGAATGAGAAACGTTCCCCGACCCTGACGTAGGCTATAGGTTAAGCTTACCCTCTTTCACTCTTCTGTGGTGAGACTGTGCCCATTTTGGGTTGACCTCCACACGCGTCTGTAGCACAGCACACAGGATTGCAGGACACAGCATCCTGCAGGACACTTCAAAAAACAAGGGGAACGAATAAATGACCTGTCCAGTTCTATAAAAAAGAACACCCTGAAAAAAGAACACCCTATTGATTCTACAGCTCTTAGAAGCGAGACAAATAAATTAAATACTTTACCATGCACCTCATATTGACATAGCAAATGTATCAATGAGCAAGTCATATTGGTCACAAAGAAGTTAATCTTACATTCTTTCAGTCTTCTATGGCGAGTTAGGCCTTCAGGTGACTCGTCTTCGCCATATTATGAGACAGCAGCCTGTGAAAACATGGTAAATAGAATAACCCATTAACCTTGGGTCCTAATATAATACATGGACATAAACTAGCCTACATTATTTAGACAAGGTCAGTAGACCTCCACGTGAAACAATAAGAAAAAGTGACTATACATAATTTCAATTTCTTGAAGAGGCCATCTACACTTATTTGTGCAACAAGTGCTGTTTTGAGGACCCATACTTTTTAAGGACAGGTTGCCTACTGTTGCAAATGGCAGGGTATTTCACATTGATTTCGGGGTGGCGTGCTCTATTAACTTGACCACTCTGGTCGACATTGAGCTCGCGCTGATACATTGGGCTCGCGTTACTGAGAGCTGCCGCCAGAACTACTCACGGTTAGCTTTCATAATATAGAACGCAACAAGGAAGAATCGGTCGGTTTGGTGAAAGGGCAAGGTGTAGCATGGAACTAAATCCTATATCCCACCTTTGACTTGAGTTTACGCAGGTGGGTCTTGGGAACCCCTGTGTGACTGCCTAGGTTTCAGGATAGAGAAAGTAAAACAAAAATCATTGAGTAAAATCGATGGGGGACAAATTGTAGCTTTTGTAGACTACGTCGCTACTTGAGGAAAAATAGCTTAACTACAGGGATGTTAGCTACTCGATACATAGTAGTGACGCTACGACCAAGCTACTAGAGAATGTAGTTAAACTAGTCGCTTCGCTACTGCCCAGCACTGAAAACCAACATACCCAGACGGCACACCAGTCTTTCCAACGTCGCCTAGATGCATTTTTGCCGCTGTAAAATACATTGGCAAGGCGTCTAATAGTTAGTTCATCAGCGAAATGCCGGGCAGACGTGAAAAATGAGCAGTGCCCCAGCATCTAGTTGATGAGCTAACGCAATAGCATGCTAACGGTAGCCTTTGTCTATCTTCAGGCAGGGGAAAGGCAACTGAGAACGAGCAATGTCAAACAATTTACCATCAACAAGTATACTTAACATATTCACTGTTTCACCACAGCATTTTGTCATTACGATGCTCGCAAGTCATCAGAATTTACTAGCGTACAGCAGCAACTAGTGTAGTCACATTGAGGGGACTTGAGCTACCAGCTATGTAAAGCGGCTGTGCCATAACTTAGCAATGGCGGATCTGTGTTCAGAGGAGCTATTCAATCGCTCTTGAGTACTGAAACTTTAAACCACAGTTGAGTAAAATGTACTTACATGTATATGAAGCCCATTTTCCGTTGGTATGTGAGGAACTTTTCCCCCATATCGCCAAGAAACTTGTAAACCACACAGACAACACGTGGTTCTGTTCAATCAGGAAGGTGATGTTGACCGCGGCTGATGGCTTCGTTCTTTGTGGCTTGTGTGTGGAATTCGCATTGTGCCAATTAGTTTTACTGCCACCTAAAGGCTTGGTGTAGAACTAATTTAACCAGAGACGGTCTATTTTCAACTAACTTGAACAATCCTTGCTTTAGTTCAGAATACCTTTTAAAAACCAGAGTGGCCAAGCACATTGATGTTTTTCCTCAAAAGCAGCTGAGGAACCTTTTTAATTCGAAGGGTCACTTCAAAATGTATGTCCAAGAAAGATCATTCAGATGATTCTATTTTGATAGCCTATTCTGTAGGTTCATTTAAATGTTTAGCCTATAGCACAGATCAAATTGTTTGATCAACTTAATTTCTGAGCTTATAGTATCATAATAAAATGTACTGACAGCAAAGCTGTGGCTAGTAGAAAGGTTTAATGCAGGGGTGGGGAACCTTCATTCGGGGGCCACTTCAAATTCCTACCATGGTCATAAAATCCTCCGGGGGCCGTACTATGAACACAAATCAGGATTTCCCCATAAAATTTAGGCCTATATAGACATCTTTAGGCCTATAGGCCTATAGACATCTTTAAAGGTAGACACCTTTAAAACAGTCCCCACCTTTTCTAGGTCCCCTGAATATAACTTAATTGCATTGGAAATGTAATTTCTAAGATTCCTTTAGGCCTGCAAAATATGTCATAGGCCTATTTCATGTGAAGTTGCAAAACATTATAATGATATCAGGGGCCGGATAAAACGGCCTCAAGGGCCCTCGAGACATAGGTTCCCTACCCCTGGTTTAATGGTTAGTGATTCTGAAAAACACCACTGGGCAGCGTGAAAAAACATACACACACACAGACACACACACACACATTTTAGTAAAAGGCCAAAAAATGCCCTAGGGCCCCCAACAATCCCGTTGCCTAGGGACCCCAAAATCCTAGAAACAGGCCTGCCGACCCCCCACTCCCTCCCACCCACCTGACCTCACCCCACCCCACCCCACTTGAAATTGACTGGGGCAGCTCCCGACCTGATCACTGGCATTTACATATTAAAGGCTCTTCTAAGAAGGGGATGGGAGGGGGGCATGGGGGAGCCGCAAATGCTGTGGCTTGAGGTATGAGGCAATTTAAGGTGCAAAACTCATCCACAAATTCCTCTTTTCATGCAGTGCTAGGGCTGCATGATTATGGAAAAAAAAAAATCATAATCAGGATTATTTGGGTCAAATCATAATCACGATTATTGATTATTGATTTATGCAGATTTAAAATATGAAATATAACCAAGAATGAATTATATACGGGATGAGCAAAATGAAATGAATTGTAATAATTATGTAAAAGGCAATAGCATGAAACTTAGGTGAACAGATTTCTGGCCAGAAAAAAACAGCCTTTCAGTATGTAGATACAATTCCTGCCACTTCTCTACGCAGAGAAACTCATGACAAAGTTATGAGAATCATGTGACTCAAACTGATGATGATTGAGACGAAGGTCATCAATAATCATTAGTATAAGAGTTACTTTCCCTCTGATTGCCAAATGGCTGGCCCAGGGTCCCTGCCATGTTGTTCTCAGTCCTCCTCCTTTAGGAGGCGCTGTGACTAAAGCCCCATTCACAATCACCTGGTTATCAATGACCTTTGATAACCCATTGTCTTTCCCCAAGCCCCTCACTCTTGGTTTGGTTGCGGGACGATCAACACCGCATAGAGCAACTTGCGCAACATTTGGGACGAAGTATTGTTTGATATCTGGCCGGAGTTCATCTTACACACACTGTAAGCTTAAAACACCTTTGCAAAGAATTCCTCACGTCAAGTCTTAGATCTTGCCTGGTCATCTCTAAAGACTTTCATCCGGACACTGTGAGCTAAGGCGAGTTCACTGCGAGAAAAGCCACGCATGCCTCTGTGGAACAAACTTCTCGCATTTGGGATTCAACCGACGAATCTCAGCCGCAACAACAAAGATTTTGCAAACCCCAAACTTCCGAGCGGACGCACCGAGCCCTTTGAAACTTTGGACCGCAAACCCATTTCCAAGCGGACGCACCGAGCCCTTTGGAAACTGGATCTTCCTCTTCATCTCACACAGTAGGCACTGGGCATAGCTTATGTACTGAGATAGATGTGTTTTTGAACTATGACTTGAGTTATTTTTCATGTGCACATGTTTATTTGCATTTCTCCTGCTTCTCTGTCTATCCTTCTTAGCTTAGGTTCCCCTCTGCTAACCCATTCTGTATTACTGGCTACTAAGCCTAGCGACCCCGCTTGTGGCGTTCGCACGGAATAGTTCAAGTATTGATTTAACCATCAATGTTCGGAACTCTCCGAGGATCGTCATAGCGCGACCGCTTTGTTTACTAGTCCAGAAATACACGCGCTGCGCCTTTTGTTGTAACGGGCCGTAACAGGCCCTAGGTTAGCTTTAACGCGACGCTGACCATTTGTTTACACAGACACGCAAAGCCACTAGAGTTCCATCTCTCTTTCCCTTCTCTCTCTATCTCTCTCCCTCTATCTCTTTCTTTCACTCTCTCCCTTTCTAAATACTTGATTCTCAGAACCCTCCGAGCGTTTCGGGACTCTTTTATACACTTTGAGTGCATAATCTGTAGTAACCCATTCTCTGAATAGCCAACTCTGCTCGGAGCGCTCTGCAAGTTAGCCATTAGCCAAGTTGGGCTTGCAGCGTCTACACAAGCACGCTGAAACCCCACTTCCTGTAGTTTTACAACTCGTAATGGCTGCGTAGACGGCAACGTCTCCCACTTGCTATTTCTTTTATTTCGTTTTCTTTCTCTCCCTGTTCTACTCGGACTTGATATTGTTAATTCCAGAACCCTTTTGATGCATTCGCGCGTCCACTACGGGACTTGAAGCGCCTGAAACCATACGGTTTACTTGCTACATAGCTGCTAGCTATCCCTATTGTTCACGGTTCTGATGCTAACGTTAACCTAGCCGAGAGGACGCCATCAAAGAAAGTAGATCCAAAGGAAGAAGCGTCATTTTGTTTCTTTTCCGGTATCCACTTTATGTCGGGTGAACGCCCCCTTAGGAGACCTTCGGTTAGGAGACCTTCGGAGTCCTGAGGTTGAGAATAAATCAAGCCCCCTTAGCGCTGTAGATGGCGGTAGCGCACGTCTTGCGCAAACACCTCAAATAGAAGAAGAAGGAGGGGACAACGCCCCCTTAGGAGACCCAACTTGAGCCCACGCTTTTGCATTGAGTGGGCGTGGTTTGCGTTATCTTTCTCTTATCCAGTATTTTTGACGCCATTGTTGCCCAGCAACAGACACGCATACAGTAATCAGTGCGAGTTCCTCCCACTGACTACTACTCTCTCTCATCCCCCTTCGTTTCTCTCTCCATTCCACTAGGGATTGTGTGCATTTATTACAGAAACCTAGACATTGTTGTGGACCCTTTGGGCCCTGCCTAGTCGACATTAGGCCTTTGCTAAGCAGCTACTTATCAGTAGCCTTTCCATTGTCTATGCTTTCTGTAGCTAATGCTAGCTTAGTCAACCACACACACACGTGGTAGCCTATAGCAACCAGACCTCTGCTACACACACACACACACACACACACACACACACACACAGGCTGAACGCCTGTCCCCCTCTTCTTTCTTTTCCCCTCTTTTATTTTCTTTCTTGTTTTATATTATTGTGCCTTATTATTGTTATTATTCCATTTAACCGACTTTGAATGTAATGCATTTTATTAGTTATCCTAGTAGTTAATAAAAGTAAATCATTTGATTGCATTTTGTTGTCCTTGTTACTTTGTACACCCAACCAACCTATTATAGAACTTTGCCTTCAGATCAACCTTTGTGCTTGTGTACCCCAGCTGATCACAGAGAATAGGTCTCATTGTTCACTGTGCCCCGCTGAGTAACCCCAGTACAAAACTTATTATTAATTCTGTGTTTAGCAATTTATTGTTGAATATTGTGATTGATAATCCAAGGATTTTATGAGACGGTCCTTAACCAAGGATTTTATGAGACGGTCCTTAAATTACATTTTAATTAATTTGTTTATTAATATTAATTAATTCATAATTAATTAAATTCCCAAACGAGATTTTTACCTTCAATTCCTGGTATAGCCGCATGAGGAGTAAATCCCCACGCAGTTTTCCATACATTAACGCAACTCAATTACATTACTAGTGCGGTCCGTGTAAGAATTCTGATTCTTACGCGACTGTACCTACACAGTATGTTCTGGCTTCAAGGAGGCTCTCGAAGGCAGGTCACTATTGCCACGATTAAATCCCGATTGATATCTCGATTATATCACGATTTTCGATTAATTGTGCAGCCCTACACTGGACGCTGATTTTTGCGTTGCACGTCCAGACGAGCGTGGATTCGCTGCGCCGGTTCAAATGGAGTCAGTAAAATTGTAAGCAGTGACCAGGCAACCTTGTAATGGCTGAGTTGTCACTCGTAGAATTCATAGAACAATTCCGCCTCCTACTGTAAAATAAGCGTCCAGTGTGATCGCGCCCTAAAGCCTCTTCACAGACGTCGCTGCTAGTTACTTGCTTAGCGAGTTACGTAAGTCAATAGAATGTTTCTGTGATCTGGCGAGGAGGCGAGTAGTGTACAAACAATGTGATGTGGGCGGATGCCTGTGCATTGGAAGTTAAAGCCGCAAGTGCGTTTAGCGAATGTTCCATGAGCAAGTGGCAACAAGGCGAGTGAAGAGGAGAAGCTAGCAACTGGCAGCGACGTTTGTGATCGAGGCTTAAAGGGACACTGTGTGAGATTTTTAATTGTTTATTTCCAGAATTCATGCTGCCCATTCACTAATGTTACCTTTTTCATGAATACTTCCCACCAGCATCAAATTCTAAGTATTCACTATGACTGGAAAAATTGCACTGTTCATACATGAAAAGGGGGATCTTCTCCATGATCCGCCATTTTGAATTTACAAAAATAGCCATTTTTAGCTGCAAAAATGACTGTACTTGGACGATATTAGAAAATATTTGTTTAATACTTGGTAAACTTTCATGTAAAGGTCAAATTTGGCAATAGGCAGCCCAATTTCAATGAGCAGCATAGTTGCAGTTCCTTTTTTGACTATTTCCTGCACAATGTCCCTTTAACGCTAGGGACACATGCAGTCGAAGAGAAGCGAAATTCAGTGTTCCATTCTGATAGCTCAACTGTCATCAGGTCGTCACGGTGAATCAAATTGAATGAAACATTTGTGTTGTTGATTTGATTGGCTGCCGCCGGCAAAATTTGCTCCTAATTTCCATGATATTAGACTTGGTCGAATCATTTCGCTTAGCTCCTGTTCACTTGACCTCGCCTCCCTCTTAGGAATGAATGGCTTAGTTCACTTCGCTTGGCCAAATTTACATGTATGTGTCTTCAGCGTAAACGTGTGTGGGTTTTTTTGTTGGTGTGCGTTTTTTGGTGTGTGTGTGTGTGTGTGTGTACCGTAGCATTCTGGGTCGAGATCTGCAAACAGCACGCACGCCAACAGCGCAAAGAGAGAGTGTGTGTGTGTGTGTGTGTGTGTAGCGTTGCATACCGTAGCGTTTGGGGTCGAGTGCGGCGAACAGCACGCAGGCCACCAGCGCAGAGAGAGAGTGCATGTGTGTGTGTGTGTGTGTGTGTGTGTAGCGTAGCGTACATAAGCATTGCAGGTGTGCATGTGTGTGTGTGTGTGTGTGTGTAGCGTTGCGTACCGTAGCGTTTCGGGTCGAGTGCGGCGAACAGCACGCAGGCCAACAGCGCAGAGAGAGTGTGTGTGTGTGTGTGTGTGTGTGTGTGTGTGTGTGTGTAGCGTAGCGTAGCGTACATAAGCATTGCAGGTGTGTGTGTGTGTGTAACGTTACGTACCGAAGCGTTTCGGGTCGAGTGCGGCGAACAGCACGCAGGCCACCAGCGCAGAGAGAGAGTGCATGTGTGTGTGTGTGTGTGTGTGTGTGTGTAGCGTAGCGTACATAAGCATTGCAGGTGTGCGTGTGTGTATGTGTGCTGCGTTGCGTACCGTAGCGTTTGGGGTCGAGTGCGGCGAACAGCACGCAGGCCACCAGCGCAGAGAGAGAGTGCATGTGTGTGTGTGTGTGTGTGTGTGTGTGTGTGTGTAGCGTAGCGTACATAAGCTTTGCAGGTGTGTGTGTGTGTGTGTGTGCTGCGTGGCGTACCGTAGCGTTTGGGGTCGAGTGCGGCGAACAGCACGCAGGCCACCAGCGTCTCCACGACCTTCAGGCGACCCGGCACCGTGGACAGGAAGCCGCTCACCTGCTGCTGTTGCCGTAGCAACAGCACCACCTGGCCCACGTACGGAGCCACGCTCAGCCAGGACATCACCGTAGCAGAGACCTGGGGGACAGGGGACACACATTATACACACACACACACACACACACCACGCTCAGCCAGGACATCACCGTAGCAGAGACCTGGGGGACAGGGGACACACATTATACACACACACACACACACACACACACACACACACACACACACACACACACACACACACACACACACACACACACACACACATATTACACACACACACATTACACACATTATACACACACACACGTTATACACACACACACACACACACACACACACACACGTACACCACACTCAGCCAGGACATCACCGTAGCAGAGACCTGGAGGCAAACACACATTATACATACACACTCCAGCGCACATCTATTGGTGGGGCGTAGGTAAACAACGGTGGGGCACTGCCATTTATCAAGTTTGAGTCAAGTTCACCTATAGAACTGGCGGCAGTCACGTTTAGTTCAAACTACCCACTGCACAGGCTGATCGCGCTACTACTGTGGAAAACACTTCCTCCTCCCTACCAATAAGTACACCATATGTCTGCAAGCAAGATTGTTTAGTGCAAGGTGGAAACCACATTCAGCACAGACGCGATATGTGTCCAGGATTACACTGTACTTTTATAGGCCGTCAAGATACACAACATGGCAATTCACAGCAACAGGGGACGCTGATGGGTCATTCCAGCTGGAATCAGCAAATGGTCCCCACTCGACCCCCTCGGATTTGCTTGAAAAAAATATATGTGATGGCTTAAACATCCAATAGAACATATCCACCATTGCAGATTTCAGCTGTGCATACTTTTTCCACAAAAAATCTGTAACTAAGGACACCCCCTCCCCCTGATTTGGTGTCACTGCCTGAGTGACCATATTCAGACTTAATTATCTCCAAAACTGTTTGTGGTAGGTCCATTATTTTTTCAGGGCTAAGAGTCATAGACCTGACAAGCATACATTGCAATTTGCAGCACTGTATGTCAAATTACACCTTAATGCTGGCCCTCTACTTTTCTTTGAAATTAAAATTGCAAGGGTTTTCAGATGTCCATAAAAACCTCAAATTTCAACATTCAAGGTTCATCCTTGGTACATTGTCAGATATGTTCCATGCCTTTCACATCACATCATATTTAATATAAGGGTCCAATGGTTGTTGAGATGCAGAGGTCCAAAGATGGGCAAAAACTAATTTATACCATTATTTGGAGCCATATTCCCAATCTATGACACCAGTTGTGATCTTGCTGTTTGGTGTCTCTGAAAGGTAATATTTTTATTCACAACATATCTAAAAATTGGGATGGTGTTTTGCCCCATTATTTTTATAATGAATTTTAAAAACTCATTCCTGTGTGACATGCAGGTGTACCTTAGAAGCCCTGTTACCTTAGAAAAATTGGGTTTAATACACCTAAAATGAATAGCCAAGTCAGTGTACACTAAAACCTAAAATCTCTAATACCAAATAGGTGATTTTATACTTGTTCAGCTCAGTATTTCAGTATTTCTGACTTAACCCTCAAATCCATCCTAAGAAGGTGGCCAATCCCCTTGATTTTTGTGTACCATTTTCACACAAAGATGGCGGCTCATGGAGCCAATGGCATAGTTCCAAAATAGTTCCAGGAAGTCAGCATCATGGGAAGGAAACAATACACCATTGTTTGGAGCAATATTTCCAATATATGACAGCGGTTGTGAACTTGCTGTTTGTTGTTTCTGGAAGAGGATATTCTTTTTAACAACATATCTAAAAATTGGGATGGTGTTTTGCCCCTTTATTTGTATAATGCCTTTTCAAATCTCAATGCAGTGTGGCATGCATCCCTCAAATCCATCCAAAGTGGCGTCATGAAAAAAAACCCCACCATTTTTTACAGCAATACCTCCAAAGTATGACACCAGCTGTGAACTTGTTTTTTGTTGTGTCTGGAAGAAGATATTTTTATTAACAACATAGCAAAAACATAGAATGGTGTTTTGCCTCATTTCTTTTAATGATCGTAAAGCGCATTGCTGTGTGACATAAGCCTGTGATCAAATAGTGCCGAGGGAAGCGGAAGTGGTGAATTGTTCTGGGCCAAGGACATGGGGGAATCAAGATTGGGTACTCATTACATTGCATTGGGAAGGGGTCTCTTCAGACTTTATCCCGGGCCCAGCCAAAGCTGTTAACACCCCTGCTTGTTCAGCTCAGTATTTCTGATTTTTTTTCTGGGATTCTGGCCTCATCTTTTTAAGTGTACTATCGGCCAGATGATCAAGTGACTACGCAACATGTTCTCACCGGCGCTACGTTAGCAATAAATTCAAGATGGTTGAGAGAAGTCATTAAAAAAAACAAACTGGAAATAAAACAAGGCGTTGATATGATTTCCTTGATCCAACAAAGCAGGAATTAAATAATCCATAGAACTAAGACTATTGTTGTTATTGCTGATGGTGTTTTAATATTTGATAAAATATGAAATGAATGAAACAAGTCAAGAACTTGTAATGCTCTGGCCTGTGACAAAACACTTTATCCGCACTTAACTTTCAATCACCAGTTGCATTGTATGAGTTGACTGTACAAGGTAGCCTACCATTGTCAATGATGAGGCATTAGGTATCTGCACTCATATTGTTGAGCACAATCTTCCTTCATTGACAGTTCACTGAGGAGCACCTTGACAAACAACAGATGTATTGATTTGAGTAAGCATACCAGCACCATGCTCAGGGCACTTCGGTCAGGGGAGGATGATTGGGGGCGGGAAGTTCTACAATCAGGATACCTCTTTACAAACTGTGGCTGAATTCGAAACGGGAGGCAGTGACTCGATGACTCTCCTCCTACATAAACAGGTCACTGATCAGAGAGGCGAAGTCAGCTGATGAGGCAGCCGTTACGAACGGCACTAACGAGTGCGCCGTCTTGCGCATTTGATGTTACGGCGATTCTTGCGATTCTATGGGGGGAGTTACGTTCATCACGTAGGCGCTTAGCTTACGCATGCTATTTGAACGGTGAATGATCGTCAGACGGCGGAATCGTAAAATAGGCTATAAATAGATCTAGCGACAGCATATTTAGATACTACAATGTTGATTTATGCATTCGATTTTCAATATCTACATACATAAGTGTCAGAATAAAGAGTATGATAAGGTAGTAGCTTGGGTAGTAGCCATGTTTGTTTTTCAGGTTTCCGGTTGAGAGGGAGGTGGCGCACAGCATGTTGGGTACCAAGGAAGCGAAGTCAGCATCTGATGTATCCTTGAAATATCCTCGTTACGCCCACAAATGCAGTCAACTGCCGAGAGAGGAAATAAAGCAATTTTTCGTTTCGATCCACACTTCATGACTCGATGTCCAGTTAGCTCACTGGAAGGACAGCTGCCTTCCCCGTTTCGAATCGGGCCTGTCTCCTCCTATGTGTCATCTCTAATCAAGTTTTACTTTCCTATGCGACCATAAAACAGTCCCACCCCCACCAACAGTCACCACGACAGAGGTACCCTGACTGTAGAACTGTTCCCCGCCCCCAATCCTCCACCATATCTGAACGATTTTGCATGCTGCAAAGCTTCCTTTCGGCTTCCATCATCTCACCTGGATCAATGTGATGACAAACTTTACAAGTAATGAACATTGAGTACAAGCATCCAAACCATGATTGTTGAAATCACTGCTGCTAACCTGCAATCCACTTGTTAGCATTGTTGTGGGATATTATTGCAATGATGCAAGCAGCTGACTTAGATCGCAACAATGTGACAAGAACCACACAATTGTCTGGTGCCAATATGAACTTCTGTGCCTTCAATATTCACCTGATATTGAATACTGCATGCAAGCTAACTCCTCTAACAAAAACTCCAGGACCATGCTGTCAAAATAGTTTGAGGGAATCTCTAGCCAGTATGAATCAAGTTATTTTGCAATACAGCTGGTAACTTAACGAGTAAGACACAAGCTTCATAGCAAATATAAAGTTACAGGTGCTGATTGAAAGATTAGTTAGGATGGGAGTCCTTGTTGCAAACAAGAGTGCTACAATTCTTTAATCCTCTCCTATTTCATCACTTTATTCCAAGACTACTACTACCACTACTACTACTACTACTACTACCACTACTACAACTAAAATGATGATAATTATTATCATTTTACAATTAAAATAATGAATGTCTATCAAAGCCATGTGCAATGTGCTATTCTTGCTGTGTGCCATCAATCAATTTATTTTCAAATGTTATGGTTTCCCTAGAATTTGCTTTGTCATTCACAGGGTAGCCATCTTGTTTTCACTGTTAAGGTGACATCAGAGCCATGGATTTGAGAGTTCCGACAAGTCGGTTGGTGACATGGTCCTCATAGCTTCAAGTAATTGTAGCCAATTGAGATTTTGAACTCCGTTATAAAAAGAATGAGGCAAAACACCATCCCAATTTTTTGATATGTTGTTTAAAAAAACATCCTCTTTCAGAAACACCAAACAGAAAGCTCCTACCTAGTGTCATAGATTGGAAATATTGCTCCAAACATTGGTGCGAATTAATTTTTTCCCATCTTTGTACCTCTGTATCTCAACAACCATTGGAGCCTTTTGTTAGATATACTATGATGTGAAAGTCATGGTACATATCATACCATTTACCAAGGATGAACCTTAAATGTAGAGTTTTTTTACAGACATTTGGAAACCCTAGAACATATGATATCTACAAAAAGTAGAGGCACATTATTACGGTGTGATTTGACTTACAGTGCTGCAAATTATAATATATGATATGCAGGTCTGGGGCTCTTAGCCCTGAAAATATAATGAATCTGACACAAATAGTTCTGGAGATAATTGAGTCTGAACATGGTCACTCATGCAATGTCGCTAAAACAAGCATAGGGGGTGTCCTTATTTACAGATTTTTTGTGCCAAAAGTATCCACAGCTGAGTTCTGATATTGTGGATATGATCTATTGGATGTTTAAGCCATCACATACATTTTTTTCAGGCAAATCCAAGGGGGTCGAGTGGGAGATTTTTCAGAAATTTGCTGATTCCAGCTGGAATGACCCTGATAACCCCAAGCGATACGAGCATTTTGGACAAAAACGCTATTTGATTTTGAGCTCTGCTTCTCAGCGTTCCTTTCACTACACCACTCCAAAATATAGATCCAAATGGTTGCGTTGTAATAGGCTACCGCTTACAGCAACAATTTACATTATGCATTCAACAACGGAATAACACTCCACTGGGATTATCATTCTGGTAGCCTGTGAAATAGCTAATGAAGTGGACATGCTATGGACCATGGACAGCTACCACCTCCGGTAGAAAAGACTAGAACCTAGAGTAGACAGTCACTAAATAGGCACGGCATGGTGCGTCATTCGCAGACATCCCGATCTTCCATAGAGCCGTCAAACTATCCCACTCATCCTCACTAAGCGTCATACAACTGACACCAATATTGGACCCAGGCTAAATGAAGGTGGCATGGACGCTGAAATATTCTACAGTAGTTTGTCTCGAGGATGGACATTTCAAAGAATGTCAGACGAGCCGAACCTCAAAGCGTGTA
>NW_026945566.1:275000-282768 GCF_034702125.1 Engraulis encrasicolus | reverse complement strand
CCCAACAGGGATAATCTCCTATTTCAGTCTTCTATGGTCTCATGCACTATATCTCCCTGCCAGGATATGTAGGATGTAAGAAAATAAATCAAAACATAGCAATGCACAGCATTGAGAACTTATCTATAAAGTAGCACAAGTCATATTGCCAATGTAGGCCAGGGGTGGGGAACCTATGTCTTGAGACCCTTTTATCCGGCCCCCGATATAATTTTAATGTTAAGCAGCTTCACATGAAATATGAAATATTTTGTAAAGGAATCTTAGAAATTACATTTTCAATACAATTTTACGGCCCCTCGGATGAATTTGAAGCGCCCTTCGAATGAGAAAGGTTCCCCACCACTGACGTAGGCTATAGGTTAAGCGTACCCTCTTTCACTCTTCTGTGGTGAGACTGTGCCCATTTTGGGTTGACCTCCACACGCGTCTGTAGCACAGCACACAGGATTGCAGGACACAGCATCCTGCAGGACACTACAAAAAAACAAAAACAAAAACCCAATGGGAATGAATAAATTACCTGACCAGATATTAAACAAATGAAAATTGATGTGCCAGAGCTGTGGTAAAAGTAACCTTGGGTCCTCTAGCCTAGGGTGTGTGTGTGTGTGTGTTGGTGTGTTGTGTGTGTGGTAAATCCAGTGTTCACATTATTCAGATATGAGAATTAATTAATTCATTCATTTTAACTGACATTAGTACATACCCATATCAGTGCCATTTCACCCTGCCAAGACACTGGACCTGGGTCTATTGGAGCTCTCTGCTCAGGGTGTCCTCGTTATACTGCAGCAGGCACTGTTGTTTCTATAGTTCCTAGAAGCGAGACAAATAAATAAATACTTTGCCATACACCAATATGTCAATAAGCAAGACCTATTGAGCCCAACAGGGATAATCTTACACTATATCAGTTTTCTGTGGTCTCTTGTAAGATTGGCCCATCACCATTCTGCAGGACACTACCGTCTCCCTGCCAGGATCTGTAGGATGTAAGAAAATAAATCAAAACATAGCAATGCACAGCATTGATTACTTATCTATAAAGTAGCACAAGTCATATTGACAATGTAGGCCAGGGGTGGGGAACCTATGTCTCTAGGGCCGTTTGCGACCCTTGAGGCAGTTTTATCTGCCCCCCCCGATATAATTTTAATGCTATTCAGCTTCACATGAAATATGACATTTTGTAAAGGAATCTTAGAAAATACATTTGCAATACAATCAAGTTATATTCAGGGAACCTGAAGAAGGTGGTGACTGTTTTAAATGTGGCTGCCTTCAATATAGGCCTAAAGTGAAAGGGAAAATCCTGGTTTGTGTTCATAGTACGGCCCTTGGAGGACTTTTACGGCCCCTCGGATGAATTTGAAGCGGCCCTTCGAATGAGAAACGTTCCCCGACCCTGACGTAGGCTATAGGTTAAGCTTACCCTCTTTCACTCTTCTGTGGTGAGACTGTGCCCATTCCACACGCGTCTGTAGCACAGCACACAGGATTGCAGGACACAGCATCCTGCAGGACACTTCAAAAAACAAGGGGAACGAATAAATGACCTGTCCAGTTCTATAAAAAAGAACACCCTGAAAAAAGAACACCCTATTGATTCTACAGCTCTTAGAAGCGAGACAAATAAATTAAATACTTTACCATGCACCTCATATTGACATAGCAAATGTATCAATGAGCAAGTCATATTGGTCACAAAGAAGTTAATCTTACATTCTTTCAGTCTTCTATGGCGAGTTAGGCCTTCAGGTGACTCGTCTTCGCCATATTATGAGACAGCAGCCTGTGAAAACATGGTAAATAGAATAACCCATTAACCTTGGGTCCTAATATAATACATGGACATAAACTAGCCTACATTATTTAGACAAGGTCAGTAGACCTCCACGTGAAACAATAAGAAAAAGTGACTATACATAATTTCAATTTCTTGAAGAGGCCATTCTACACTTATTTGTGCAACAAGTGCTGTTTTGAGGACCCATACTTTTTAAGGACAGGTTGCCTACTGTTGCAAATGGCAGGGTATTTCACATTGATTTCGGGGTGGCGTGCTCTATTAACTTGACCACTCTGGTCGACATTGAGCTCGCGCTTGGTACATTGGGCTCGTGTTACTGAGAGCTGCCGCCAGAACTACTCACGGTTAGCTTTCATAATATAGAACGCACAACAAGGAAGAATCGGTCGGTTTGGTGAAAGGGCAAGGTGTAGCATGGAACTAAATCCTATATCCCACCTTTGACTTGAGTTTACGCAGGTGGGTCTTGGGAACCCCTGTGTGACTGCCTAGGTTTCATGATAGAGAAAGTAAAACAAAAATCATTGAGTAAAATCGATGGGGGACAAATTGTAGCTTTTGTAGACTACGTCGCTACTTGAGGAAAAATAGCTTAACTACAGGGATGTTAGCTACTCGATACATAGTAGTGACGCTACGACCAAGCTACTAGAGAATGTAGTTAAACTAGTCGCTTCGCTACTGCCCAGCACTGAAAACCAACATACCCAGACGGCACACCAGTCTTTCCAACGTCGCCTAGATGCATTTTTGCCGCTGTAAAATACATTGGCAAGGCGTCTAATAGTTAGTTCATCAGCGAAATGCCGGGCAGACGTGAAAAATGAGCAGTGCCCCAGCATCTAGTTGATGAGCTAACGCAATAGCATGCTAACGGTAGCCTTTGTCTATCTTCAGGCAGGGGAAAGGCAACTGAGAACGAGCAATGTCAAACAATTTACCATCAACAAGTATACTTAACATATTCACTGTTTCACCACAGCATTTTGTCATTACGATGCTCGCAAGTCATCAGAATTTACTAGCGTACAGCAGCAACTAGTGTAGTCACATTGAGGGGACTTGAGCTACCAGCTATGTAAAGCGGCTGTGCCATAACTTAGCAATGGCGGATCTGTGTTCAGAGGAGCTATTCAATCGCTCTTGAGTACTGAAACTTTAAACCACAGTTGAGTAAAATGTACTTACATGTATATGAAGCCCATTTTCCGTTGGTATGTGAGGAACTTTTCACCCATATCGCCAAGAAACTTGTAAACCACACCTCGTGTTTCTCTTCAATCAGGAAGGCGTTGTTGACCGCGGCTGATGGCTTCTTTGTGGCTTGTGTGTGGAATTCGCATTGTGCCAATTAGTTTTACTGCCACCTAAAGGCTTGGTGTAGAACTAATTTAACCAGAGACGGTCTATTTTCAACTAACTTGAACAATCCTTGCTTTAGTTCAGAATACCTTTTAAAAACCAGAGTGGCCAAGCACATTGATGTTTTTCCTCAAAAGCAGCTGAGGAACCTTTTTAATTCGAAGGGTCACTTCAAAATGTATGTCCAAGAAAGATCATTCAGATGATTCTATTTTGATAGCCTATTCTGTAGGTTCATTTAAATGTTTAGCCTACAGCACAGATCGAATTGTTTGATCAACTTAATTTCTGAGCTTATAGTATCATAATAAAATGTACTGACAGCAAAGCTGTGGCTAGTAGAAAGGTTTAATGCAGGGGTGGGGAACCTTTTTCATTCGGGGGCCACTTCAAATTCCTACCATGGTCATAAAATCCTCCGGGGGCCGTACTATGAACACAAATCAGGATTTCCCCATAAAATTTAGGCCTATATAGACACCTTTAGGCCTATATAGACATCTTTAAAGGTAGACACCTTTAAAACAGTCCCCACCTTTTCTAGGTCCCCTGAATATAACTTAATTGCATTGGAAATGTAATTTCTAAGATTCCTTTAGGCCTGCAAAATATGTCATAGGCCTATTTCATGTGAAGTTGCAAAACATTATAATGATATCAGGGGCCGGATAAAACGGCCTCAAGGGCCCTCGAGACTGGTTTAATGGTTAGTGATTCTGAAAAACACCACTGGGCAGCATGAACAAACATACACACAGACACACACACACACATTTTAGTAAAAGGCCAAAAAATGCCCTAGGGCCCCCAACAATCCCGTTGCCTAGGGACCCCAAAATCCTAGAAACAGGCCTGCCGACCCCCCACTCCCTCCCACCCACCTGACCTCACCCCACCCCACCCCACTTGAAATTGACTGGGGCAGCTCCCGACCTGATCACTGGCATTTACATATTAAAGGCTCTTCTAAGAAGGGGATGGGAGGGGGGCATGGGGGAGCCGCAAATGCTGTGGCTTGAGGTATGAGGCAATTTAAGGTGCAAAACTCATCCACAAATTCCTCTTTTCATGCAGTGCTAGGGCTGCATGATTATGGAAAAAAAAAAATCATAATCAGGATTATTTGGGTCAAATCATAATCACGATTATTGATTTATGCAGATTTAAAATATGAAATATAACCAAGAATGAATTATATACGGGATGAGCAAAATGAAATGAATTGTAATAATTATGTAAAAGGCAATAGCATGAAACTTAGGTGAACAGATTTCTGGCCAGAAAAAAACAGCCTTTCAGTATGTAGGTACAATTCCTGCCACTTCTCTACGCAGAGAAACTCATGACAAAGTTATGAGAATCATGTGACTCAAACTGATGATGATTGAGACGAAGGTCATCAATAATCATTAGTATAAGAGTTACTTTCCCTCTGATTGCCAAATGGCTGGCCCAGGGTCCCTGCCATGTTGTTCTCAGTCCTCCTCCTTTAGGAGGCGCTGTGACTAAAGCCCCATTCACAATCACCTGGTTATCAATGACCTTTGATAACCCATTGTCTTGCCCCTTGCCCCTCACTCTTGGTTTGGTTGCGGGACGATCAACACCGCATAGAGCAACTTGCGCAACATTTGGGACGAAGTATTGTTTGATATCTGGCCGGAGTTCATCTTACACACACTGTAAGCTTAAAACACCTTTGCAAAGAATTCCTCACGTCAAGTCTTAGATCTTGCCTGGTCATCTCTAAAGACTTTCATCCGGACACTGTGAGCTAAGGCGAGTTCACTGCGAGAAAAGCCACGCATGCCTCTGTGGAACAAACTTCTCGCATTTGGGATTCAACCGACGAATCTCAGCCGCAACAACAAAGATTTTGCAAACCCCAAACTTCCGAGCGGACGCACCGAGCCCTTTGAAACTTTGGACTGCATTCCTATTTCCAGACGGACGTACCGAGCCCTTTGGAAACTGGATCTTCCTCTTCATCTCACACAGTAGGCACTGGGCATAGCTTATGTACTGAGATAGATGTGTTTTTGAACTATGACTTGAGTTATTTTTCATGTGCACATGTTTATTTGCATTTCTCCTGCTTCTCTGTCTATCCTTCTTAGCTTAGGTTCCCCTCTGCTAACCCATTCTGTATTACTGGCTACTAAGCCTAGCGACCCCGCTTGTGGCGTTCGCACGGAATAGTTCAAGTATTGATTTAACCATCAATGTTCGGAACTCTCCGAGGACCGTCATAGCGCGGCCGTTTTGCTGACTAGTCCAGAAATACACGCGCTGCGCCTTTTGTTGTAACAGGCCGTAAGAGGCCCTAGGTTAGCTCACCACGACGCTAACTATTTGTTTACACAGACACGCATAGCCACTAGAGTTCCATCTCTCTTTCCCCTCTGTCTTTCTCTCCCTCTCTTTCGTTCTTTCACTCTCTCCCTTTCGAAATACTTGATTCTCAGAACCCTCCGAGCGTTTCGGTACTCTTTTATACACTTTGAGTGCATAATCTGTAGTAACCCATTCTCTGAATAGCCAACTCTGCTCGGAGCGCTCTGCAAGTTAGCCATTAGCCAAGTTGGGCTTGCAGCGTCTACACAAGCACGCTGAAACCCCACTTCCTGTAGTTTTACAACTCGTAATGGCTGCGTAGACGGCAACGTCTCCCACTTGCTATTTCTTTTATTTCGTTTTCTTTCTCTCCCTGTTCTACTCGGACTTGTTATCGTTAATTCCAGAACCCTTTGATACATTCGCGCGTCCACTACGGGACTTGAAGCGCCTGAAACCACACGGTTTACTTGCTACATAGCTGCTAGCTATCACTATTGTTCACGGTTCTGATGCTAACGTTAACCTAGCCGAGAGGACGCCATCAAAGAAAGTAGATCCAAAGGAAGAAGCGTCATTTTGTTTCTTTTCCGGTATCCACTTTATGTCGGGTGAACGCCCCCTTAGGAGACCTTCGGTTAGGAGACCTTCGGAGTCCTGAGGTGGAGAATAAATCAAGCCCCCTTAGCGCTGTAGATGGCGGTAGCGCACGTCTTGAGCAAACACCTCATAAATAGAAGAAGAAGGAGGGGACAACGCCCCCTTAGGAGACCCAACTTGAGCCCACGCTTTTGCATTGAGTGGGCGTGGTTTGCGTTATCTTTCTCTTATCCAGTATTTTTGACGCCATTGTTGCCCAGCAACAGACACACGCATAGTAATCAGTGTGAGTTCCTCCCACTGACTACTACTCTTTAATTCCCATTCATTTCCCTCTCCATTCCACAAGGAATTGTGTGCATTTATTACAGAAACCTAGACATTGTTGTGGACCCTTTGGGCCCTGCCTAGTCGACATTAGGCCTTTGCTAAGCAGCTACTTATCAGTAGCCTTTCCATTGTCTATGCTTTCTGTAGCTAATGCTAGCTTAGTCAACCACACACACACGTGGTAGCCTATAGCAACCAGACCTCTGCTACACACACACACACACACACACACACACACACACACACAGGCTGAACGCCTGTCCCCCTCTTCTTTCTTTTCCCCTCTTTTATTTTCTTTCTTGTTTTATATTATTGTGCCTTATTATTGTTATTATTCCATTTAACCGACTTTGAATGTAATGCATTTTATTAGTTATCCTAGTAGTTAATAAAAGTAAATCATTTGATTGCATTTTGTTGTCCTTGTTACTTTGTACACCCAACCAACCTATTATAGAACTTTGCCTTCAGATCAACCTTTGTGCTTGTGTAACCCAGCTGATCACAGAGAATAGGTCTCATTGTTCACTGTGCCCCGCTGAGTAACCCCAGTACAAAACTTATTATTAATTCTGTGTTTAGCAATTTATTGTTGAATATTGTGATTGATAATCCAAGGATTTTATGAGACGGTCCTTAACCAAGGATTTTATGAGACGGTCCTTAAATTACATTTTAATTAATTTGTTTATTAATATTAATTAATTCATAATTGATTAAATTCCCAAACGAGATTTTTACCTTCAATTCCTGGTATAGCCGCATGAGGAGTAAATCCCCACGCAGTTTTCCATACATTAACGCAACTCAATTACATTACTAGTGCGGTCCGTGTAAGAATTCTGATTCTTACGCGACTGTACCTACACAGTATGTTCTGGCTTCAAGGAGGCTCTCGAAGGCAGGTCACTATTGCCACGATTAAATCCCGATTGATATCTCGATTATATCACGATTTTCAATTATTTTCGATTAATTGTGCAGCCCTACACTGGACGCTGATTTTTGCGTTGCACGTCCAGACGAGCGTGGATTCGCTGCGCCGGTTCAAATGGAGTCAGTAAAATTGTAAGCAGTGACCAGGCAACCTTGTAATGGCTGAGTTGTCACTCGTAGAATTCATAGAACAATTCCGCCTCCTACTGTAAAATAAGCGTCCAGTGTGATCGCGCCCTAAAGCCTCTTCACAGACGTCGCTGCTAGTTACTTGCTTAGCGAGTTACGTAAGTCAATAGAATGTTTCTGTGATCTGGCGAGGAGGCGAGTAGTGTACAAACAATGTGATGTGGGCGGATGCCTGTGCATTGGAAGTTAAAGCCGCAAGTGCGT
>NW_026945566.1:220000-272500 GCF_034702125.1 Engraulis encrasicolus | reverse complement strand
CTGATTTTGTTGGTTTGCCTACTAACAAAGACATGATCAGTCAATAAATGTTATGATAATATGTATTCTAATATGGAGAGACAGAATATCAAAAAGAAAATCCAGACTTAAAAGAATATATATTAATTTATTTCCATTTCGTCGAGCAAAATAAGTACTTGATCCCCTACCAACTGATTACAGTTCCGGGCCCACAGACCAGATGGGCACTTCCGATCAACTTGTCATCTGAATTAAAGACACATGTACATACTAACATGCATAAAAGGCACATTGAATCAGCAGAATCAGTCCATAGTATGAGTGAATCAGTCACACTCCAACCTCACCAGCATGGGAAAGACCAAAGAGCGGTCAAATGATATCAGGGACAAGATTTTAGACCTGAACAAGATTAAATGGGCTGCAAATCCACAAGAAAGAGACTGGGTATTAATGACCCAGCTGTTGATGCATTTCTTCCAAAATGTGAGGAATACAAAATGACTATCCATCAGGCTGTCTGGGGTTCTATACAAGATTTGACCTTTTGTAGGGATTTGATAATCATGAGAACAGAAAGAAAGCACCCTAGACCTGTACAGGATGAACTAGACAATGATATCAAAGCTACTGGGACCAAACTTTTCAAACTTTATGGTGAGACAGCGTCATGTCTGCAACTCATCTCGCACGTTGTTTTGCTAGCTCAGCTGTAGCTCTACCTGCATCGTCTCGTTGGAGTAAACGACACTCCCTAATGCTCTGAAATATGAGGTAACGGTGCCACCTAGTGGTTTGCCAACATGTAGGCACAACAACTACCGGTACCCACAGTAGGCCTACTACAATGCCATATAAAACAGCGTTGAAGCATTAAAAAAATCTTGTTTTAATTGAATTTTAATTGTCATGAAATTCATCGTGTGACGTCACATCCAATCAGAAATGTTTATTTTGTAAATTAACTAAAAATATATAAAATTATAAACCCAAATTATTTTTTACTTAATTAATGATTCAGGTTTATGGTTTTTGAATAATGGTGCATATAACATGTAAGAATGTTTTTTTATTAGAGTGGTCCTTTAAGTGATGAAGCTGGGAAACTCAACCTACAGGAAGTGGTGAGCCTGCTAATAGATAGCTCACGTGTGTCTTTGGGTGTGTTCCAATATGCGACCTTGCTTCCTCCACTTGTGTTTGTGGCCTCGCCCCGCCTCCTGGCCCTTCCTCCGTGGAGAAAAGAATTAAAGGAGAACTCTACTTTTTTGAACATTAAGTCCATTTTCTGAGTGGTCTGCAATGTTTTAGAGTCCCCTCACCGTTTATTTCATATTTACTGCAGTCTCTGTTATTTGGCTTATTTGGATTGGATCTCAGAAAATGGCCTTAATGTTCAAAAAAGTGGACTTCTCCTTTAAGTTTCCCCGCTGTCAGCCTAGCCACAACAACGTTTGGGGGACTACTCTTCATTCATCATCCTGTTTGCAAATGAGAAACAAACTAGAAATTAGAATTGAGCTTTTGAGAGATATTGAAATGTTATGCTGTTGTCAGTGATGTCATCACGACGCATCACTTCCTGGTACAAGGCCACAAGTCCGAGTGGAGGACGCAAGGTCGCATATTGGAATGCACACATTTAGTTAAGAAAACGAGGACTCCAGGCTCCAGCCTCCTGTACTAGCTGATTTACTACTTAGCCCCCTGTGGGCCAGACACACACACACACACACACACAGAGTACGATTTGTCAGACATTGGCACACACACAAAGTCACACACACACACACACACACCACAGTCACAGTCAAAAAGATGGAAAAGGTGCTGATGACCTCACCGGTACATAATTCTAACCACATTAAACTTATGGAACGACACACACACACACACACACACACACACACACACACACATCACCAGGGGACACGCACAGGGCTCTATATTAACATCAGCCAACCATCCAAATGCGATGAGTAATTTCAGTTTGGCTGGAAGAGAAGGGCAACAACCAGCTTACTTTGACATAGGGAACGTGTGTTTGGCTAGTCATATAGCACATGCACACACACACACACACATGCACACACACACACACACACACACACACACAGACACAGACACACACACACACACACACATGCACACACACACACCTGGTGAGCAGAGGACAGGACACACACACACACACACACACACACACACACACACACACACACACGCACACACACACACCTGGTGAGCAGAGGACAGGGGACACATAATAGAACACACAGAACACAGAGGAAACATACACATACACCCCGAGGCAAACACACACACACCAGGGATTAAAGCAAAAAAAAGTCATCTGACTGAACTTTTTTTTACCGGTTAGGCACCCGATCGAGTATCACTCCGTAACCCAACGAAAACCAATGTAGCCAGGCTCTGCCCTCATAACGAAACATACACTGGTTTTATGCAAGGAACGGTGCCAGAGCCAACACTAGGCATAGGCAGACAGGGCAGTCGCCTAGAGCGGAATAGGCCTATGTCTTGAGGGCGCCAGTAAAACCAAAAAGTGCCACAAAATCAGAACTTCAACCAACATTAAACTTTACACTTCACATTAACAATGAATATTCATTATACACTCAGTAGGCCTATATACACACTCAGTATGAATGTACCTGTAGGTACTAGATCAGATGTGCTCAATTAGATGTAGGCCTACAATGCTATGTTTACAGATGCCAATTTCTAAATACAAGAAAAAGGAAAGAGGGAAAGGGGCAGGCCTAGGCCACCAGATTGACTAGAAATGGCCGAGAATGGAGGGATAATGGATACTATATCAGACTGCAAACATTGAACTGCAATTTGGTTCATGTTTTGGTTATTTCCTCTTATATCTACCCATTATTTATGAATTGTTCACAACATTATGCAGAATGGATTCACAATGAGTGTTGCTTCAAAATGGTCTAGCTGATATCATAGAATTATTGAGTTGGAATTGCAATGCGTTGATACAGTGATCCCATTATGGGTTTTTTTTAGTAGTAGGCTATATTTTTCTTTCCCATCAGAATGGGCAAACACTGTTCTGGTGAAAGCACTGGTGCGCATTGCTTGCAGAATTTCTGACATTTAAAAAAATAATTCACTGGTCATAGCAATCAGAGGGAGAAAACTAGTTGTTGGTTATTTTGTATGTTTTTCACTATTCATCCTGTAGTCTACCTCTTGTGTTCTACCGTTTTGAAAACCTATGGCTACCGGTACTTTTTTGCTTCTCGATGTGCGGTGCCAGGCACACGCTTACCATTGATTTAAAAAACGTCCCCGATTCCTACACGCACTCGTGTTCTCTCCTACAAGCGGACACGACACAGTCACAGACATACGTCTATCGTTTAACAAAAGTAACACACTTTCCCAAGCTTGTCGCGCAACTTTCCACTCGAATCAAGACAAACCACCCACCCATCAGTCCTGAGTGCGCAGTGCGCAAATAACTGAACTGAAACGACGCGTATAGAATCTAGTCCGAGAAGGTGGGCACAGACGTTTAGCCACTCAAAAACAAGCACACACACAACTGTTGCTGCACACTACTCCAGTTAGCAAAAATAGCATCACACAGTAGCCTACAACAAGCCTTGAAAGTGAAAGAAACACCGAAACGGCATTTATTGACAATGAGTCCACCCATCAGAACACTGTTTCCCAGAGCAAGACGTGGCATAAAATATTGGCTCTGCCAGGGATATCCTCCGTGACCCCTGTAAAATGCAACCCATTTTTAACTTATTTCTTAAATATATATCGGCAACAACAAAGTTAATATGCTATGATTACAAATGAGACTGTACATTATCCGTTGTCAGAAAGACAACTAGAGCTAGTTCTACACGTAGCCAGTCAAACGCGCTAAACTTTGAGGATGAAAGGCATGGTATTACGCATGGCATATCCTAGCTAGCTGCCAATGATAGCCGTCCCATTAGAGCTATGAATAATGTTAGTAAAAGTCACAATGCTTAAAAGGCAACCCCTTCATGAAAAGGACATCATGCGCAGTCGAAGTAAACTATTCATTTTTTTCCTAACTATCCGCCACGGCAGGTGCAATGATAATGGAAACATACGTGTGTCCTACCTTCTTCAAGCTATGCATTCCATGCATATGCATTATTAGCCCATATTGGAATATCAGTCCAACTCATTTAATGATTGTCATTTCATGGCACTTTAAACATAGTATTACACTTATTTTCTTTTCTGCCATCAGCAACAATGTTGGCTATTTGTTTTTTTAATCTCTCGCGCTGCGCCGCAACCGAATTGCTGACCGCTCGTGTACTTTTTTTTTTTTTTTTTGGAACACGGAAGAAAAGGGGATGGCTCAAAACTACTGAGTGAATCTGTTGTATGACACCACCGGTGATGGCGCGTGTATAACTAAATCCGTACACCAAACACACCTCTCCTTCCCTTCTCATGACCAGGAGTGCTCTCGATTTGAGTTCAGTTGGAAAGTAAAAAATTTAAATTAATTGACATGAATTATAAAGACGGAAATCCGTCCAAACGAAAATCCAGTTGACGGAAATCCGTCATAGCGACGGAAAACTTTAATCCCTGCACACGCACATACACTCACCGGCCACTCCATTAGGAACACCTCTCTAGTGCTGGGTTGGACCCCACTCCATCAGGAACACCTCTCTAATGCTGGGTGGGACCCCACTCCATTAGGAACACCTCTCTAGTGCTGGGTTGGACCCCACTCCATCAGGAACACCTCTCTAATGCTGGGTGGGACCCCACTCCATTAGGAACACCTCTCTACTGCTGGGTGGGACCCCACTCCATTAGGAACACCTCTCTAATGCTGGGTTGGACCCCACTTGATTAGGAACACCTCTCTAGTGCTGGGTTGGAGCCCCTTTTGCCTTCAGAACTGCCTGAACTGCCTACAACAAAACTCGGGTAGGCTATGGCATTCCAACAAAGATAAATTGGTACTAATTGACCCAAATTGTGCAAAGAAAATGTCCTTATGAATTTATATACCCAGCCTGAAATGTTGATGTAAAGCAGGGTTGACCCATGTTTTCATGCTGTTGACGCCAAATTCGGACCATTCTACCTGAGTGTTGCAGTAGATATAAATTCTCATCAGACCAGGCAACATTTTTCCGATCTTCTCCTAGTGCCGTTTATGGTGAGCCTGTGTAAATTGTTGCCTCATTTTCGTGTTCTTAGCTGACAGGAGTGACACCAAATGTGGTTTTCTGCAGCTATAGCCCATTTGCCACAAGATTTGATGTGCTTTGTAATCAGGGATTTTATGCATACCTCGGTTGTGATGTGTTTTTTTTTTTTTTTTTTTTTTTAAACTTAATGTTGCCTTTGTATCAACTCAAACCAGTTTAGCTATTCTCCTCTGACCTCCATCAACAAGCCATTTTTGCCCACAGAATCGCTGCTCACTGCATTTTTTTTCTTTTTCGTACCATTCTTTGTAAACCCTAGAGACGGTTGTGCGTGAATATCTCAGTAGATCAGCCATTTCTGAAATGCTCAAATCAGGCCCTTCGGCACCCCCAGCCATGCCATGTTAAAAGTCATTTAAATAACCTTTCTTCCACAATATAATGCTCGGTTTGAACTCTATCAGATCATCTTGGCCATGTCTACATGCACAAATGTATCGAGTTGCCACCATGTGATTGGCTGATCAGACATTTGCCTCAATGAACAGTTGTATCAGGTGAGTGTATACTCTGTGGCAAACACATATCACACACATATACCGTATTGGCCCGAATATAAGACGTGGTTTTTGTTATAAAAATAGTACTCTAAAAAGGGGGGTCGTCTTATTTCCGCGCGCTAGAGAAAAAAGTAAAAAAAAAAAATTTTTTTTTTTTTTTTTATAAACTTAACCTGAATGCGGCCATTAGCCTATGCTTCACAACAATGCCACAAAACTCAATAATGGATGGGTTAGGAGATTGTTTTGTCCATATCAAATTTGCAGATGCTTGTTTCGTTATGACTGTTGCACCGCACGTCTATCAACTGTCAATGTCAACGTGATGCGGACGACAGTGCAAGGGGAAAAACACAAGTCAATCGCGGCTCGTTGCCCTGCTTTTATTTGTGTTTGGTTTTACAGTCTCATCAGGAAAGCTTTGGTCGTTCTCTCTGGTCAGTCGACAACACCACTAGAAACTAAAGAAATGAAGGGTGATTCGACGAACAACCTGTAGGCTAAGTTTTGGATGCTGTCATCAGCCAATCCATGGTCATCTGTGTGTGCGCGAGAAAGCAGCGCCTTTGACAAGCGGTGCCTTTGACGATATGCCTCGCAACGATGCAACAACACAGAATAATGGTTAGGGCAAGACATTGTCTTGTTCATATAAAATCACTAGGAGTTTTACCCTTGGTACGAAATGAATATCAATCGGACTTTTAATGTCAACGTGGTCCTGATAGGCAGCGCATGGGTTTCAAGTGCAATGCGTCAATCTGCCTTTGGTCACGTTCGGTTTCTACAGCCTAACGGAAAACTTTGGATGCACAAAATGAACGGCGATTTGGCGAGACGGCTGCTGGTTAGATATTGCTATCAACTAAGTATTTCGCAAAATCTGTGCATTGCACAATAGATTGCCTATCTCTACTGGACTGGTTGCCTGGCTGGCGCAGACTAATTCTCTGAGTGTAGGCTATGTTGCGTCGCACTTTAAACTGGCGGGTCCAGGCGGCTGTAGCCTGTAGGTGCCTATTGGCGCATGACAGGTGAAGTGAGTAAAGAAAGGAAAAGGATATGAGCAGCCATCTGTGGTCTTATATCATGGAAATTCCATGAAAATTATATTGTGAAATTTGTTCTTTGTAAAAAGCCTCAGATTTTCCAACAAATTAAAAACTGCATTTTGAGAAAAGTTTCCAATGTGAAACAAAATTAAAGTCTTCAAAAAACTTTTTTCCCCAGAACATGAGCCTGAAAATGGGGGGTCGTCTTATAATCAGGATCGTCTTATATTCGGGCTAATACGGTACAAACCCCAAATCCGGTGAAGTTGGGACGTTTGGTAAACAGTCAAATTATCAAATTAGAAATGAGTACATATGTCCCCCAAAACAATATTTTTTCTTGGTTTTAACACTTAATATGTAGTCTTTTCACTATTCTCCATCTAATGAATAGATTTAATGTTTTGAAAATTATAGCATTTTGATTTTATTCACTGTTTACCAAACGTCCCAACTTCACCGGAGTTGGGGTTTGTAGAAACACACATACATACGTGTATACCATGTGACACAATGTAAACTCCTGAAGTCACACCTGGGGGGTAGAGGACACACAGAGGACATGAAACAGGAGTAGGTCACCACACACACACATCAAACACACCATGAGCAGGCACAGCGGACACTCAATACAAAGCATTCACACACTACTTGACTAAGCCCAGCATTTAGTCACTTTCACACACACACACACACACACTGAAATGGCCTGGCACAGTGGGCTGATAACATTCCTACACACACTGTCTCTCCGTCTCTCTCTCTCACATACACGTGCGCGCACACACACACACACACACACACACACACACACACACACACACACTCTCTGTCTTTCTTTCTCTCACACACACACACATGTACCTGCATTTCGCAGCGTGGGTAGGACTACTACAGGCATCACTACACATGCACACACACACACACACACACACACACACACACAAACCTGCACCAGCCGTTCGCAGCCTGGTCAGGTAAAGAGCACGGCTGGGTAGCTGACTGAGGGCCCCCATACTCAATATGAAAACCCTCTCTGACACACTCGCACACACACATAATCTCTCTGACACACACTCGCACACACACATTATCTCTCTCACACGCACACATACACACACACACATACACTCCCTCTCACAAACACACACACACACTCGCACACCTTCGGTATCTACTAGCCAACGCCGACTTTCACCCGCATTTGGCTACCTAGCGGGTGTTAGTGTTAAGCCCTGTCGCACACACACACACACACTCTCTCTCTCTCTCACTCAGACAAACACCCGTACCTGCAGTGCGCAGGCTGTTTTGCAGGTGAAGAGCACGGCGGGGTATATGATGGATGCGGTGAGCAGCATGAGCGCGGCGAGCATGGCGAAGCCGGCCTTGAAGTCGTCCCAGTAGAAGTAGAGCAGGCGCTCGCGACGCTCAGGGTCCTGCAGACGCAACACACACACACGCACACACACGCATGCACACACACACACACGTCAGTCAATACACACACACACACACACACACGTCAGTCAATACACGCACGCACACACACACACACACACACACACACACACACACACACACACACACACACACACACACACACACACACACACACACACACGAGATTAATACACACACACACACACACACACACACACACACACACACACACACACACAGGACAAGACCGCTTCACCCTGCACTCCCTTGCTGTCACTCACACAGATACACACACTCCATAGGTGCCGCAAAGGGGGATGCAGTGGTGCTCCCAAAATGAGGATTTCACAACTTTTACTGTAGACAAATGAGTGGTGTGCAGCAGCAGTAATATCGCTAAGAAATAAAGATTGAAGTAGAAAATGCACCGCCACTTTGAAACTCGTTTTGGCGCCCTTTTCACACACACACACACACACACACACACACACACACACACACACACACACACACACACACACACACACACACACACACACACACACACACCAGCACTCTCTATCTCTCACTCCTTCACACTCCCTCACCTGCAGCTGTTCTGTGACGCGTGTGAGCTCCAGCAGCAGGATGAGCAGGGACAGCAGGCAGCAGAAGACCCAGCAGAACAGGCACCAGGCCCAGTAGGAGCCCGCAGTGGACGCCCCGACGTGTGGGCCAGTCTGGCCCGCCGCCGCCGCCAGGCTGAAGGCGATCAGCGTTAGCACCGCCCCCGCAACGCGCAGCATCCCCACCGGCTCGCTCACCGCCCGTAGCTCCACCCACTGCGCCATGGCGACGCGCTTGCTTTAGCAAGCTAACTAACTACCCACCTATGCTAGTTTAGATTTAGAGTTGCTATAGCTATCTAGCCAATAAGCAGCGAGGTGTGATTTAGTTGGTTCACTGGCCACGCGGCCGCTTGCTATAGCTAGCTAGCTAGCCACCTATGCAGGTCAATAATGAGATGATTTAGCTAGAGAGTTGCTATAGCTAGCTAAAGCAGCTCCTCTTTGGGTGAAGTCAACTTAGACCATATTTGTAAGTAAATAATGAGTTGATTTTAGCTTGAGGTCTTTTTTTTCCCTCGACAAGTTGATAGTTTTCACCCAGACTTGTACTCAAAGGATTTTTTTTTTTTAATTATTATTATTTTTTAGAAGGTAAGTGTGTGCCAATCCCCTCTGTACGTCACGGCACACACACACACACACCACCTCACAGTGTCGCCCTCACGCCTCACGCTTCTGGCCTACTTCCTCCTTGTTGTATCTGTATCTTATCTCTTTGGTGCTCCTGAACCCTTGCCCTCTCCTTCCTTTGTTGTTTCTGTGTATTTCCGTGTGTCTCTCGAGTCTGTAGAGTCTAGTTCAGCATGGGAAATGCCGTTTGGGAAAGGTTAATTGTTATGCTCTTGGTCAGGACAAGTTGCGAAGAGATTTGAAAGTCGATGATAATCAGGCTAGTATTCGAGTAGTCCAGTTGTAGTGGTAGGCAGTGTCCCTTTGGGCTGTCGGCCTTCAATGCAGTTGGCTTTCATCCATGTATTCCTCCCGGTAGTTACTGTAGTTCACCAAACAGCAGTGTGTTGACCTCCACCATCTGTGTCAGCCAGGTCTATAGGGTCTCTGTAACAGAGCACATGGAATATTTGTTATAGCAAAGGAAATATGTTCACATGTGCATTCAGTATGTAACGGTAAAGAGATTGTTCGCATAAGGGAATTTAGCATTAAAGGGACACTGTGCAGGAAATGGTCAAAAAAGGTACTGCAATTATGCTGCTCATTGAAACTGTGCTGCCTATTGCCAAATTTGACTTGAGTAAACTTGAAAGTTTACTAAGTAATAAACAGATATTTTCTAGTATGGTCCAAGTAGAGTCATTTTTGTAGCTAAAAATGGCTATTTTTGGAAATTCAAAATGGCGGATCATGGAGAAGATCCCCCTTTTCATGTATGAAAAGTGCAATTTTTCCAGTCATAATGAATACTTAGAATTTGATGGTGGTGCTAAGTATTCATGAAAAGGATTACATTAGTGAATGGGCAGCATGAATTCCGAAAATAAACAACTAAAAATCTCACACAGTGTCCCTTTAACACTGAAAACGTGTATCAGTTACTAATGTTTACATTAAACGGTTGAGCAGGTTGAGGCTGTGTGTTTGCATCTTGTCTCTGCTTCATGTTATACAGTGGTGCTCATATGTTTACATACCCCAGCAGAATATACAATTTCTCTGCAATTTCTCACAAAATATGAAGGCTTACACAAAAACTTTTTTTTCACTCATTGAAAGTGACTGGCTTAAGACATTTAATAGCAATCTTCTGTCTTTACTCTTTCAAAAGCATGATCACAAGCCAAACTACCCAAATGACCCCGTTCAAAAGTTTACATACCCTAGTTTCTGATGCTGAATATGGCCCTGTTCAACGTCAAGGTCCGCTCTAAATTGTTTGTGGTAGTTGTGGATAAGGCTTTTAATGTTCTCAGATGACAAAACAGCACATTCTTCCTGGAAGAATGGTTGTTTCCCATAATATCTTTGGGTGTCTTGCTGGAACCTCACATTTGAGGTTTCCCCTGAGTGGCTCAATGATGTTGAGATCAGGAGAGTGAGGTGGTCGCTCAAAACCCTTCATTTTATTCTTTCTGAAGTCAATGATAGGTTGATTTGGCTTTCTGTGTCGAAATATTGTCATGTTGGCACTGTTGGAATTTCAATTCAGAAATGCAATATGAGGGGGTTTGGTTGAAATCAAGCCATTGGGCAAGGGAATCAGTGCATTGCAATGATCATTGCAAGGGAAATTGTTCAGGAGGCATAGGACAACCAAAAAATAACTTCAGGTGAAATATAGGACAACATGAAAAAATGTTTTAAACTGTACAGCAAAGAGGCACTTGAGGAAAGATGGGCTGTTGGGGGTTGCCAGGAGAAAGCCATTACTACAAAAATGCAAACATGTTATTTTGCATATGATACACCAAATAGCATAGTGAGAAGCATCAGAATGCCTGTGACAAAGTCATTTGGAAAAATGAGATCAATATGGAACTTTTTTCAGCTACTATTAACCGTACCATTTGGAGAACAGTCAACAGAGCCTATGATGAAAGTTACACCATCCCTTCTGTGAAAAATAGTCATGGACCACTGATGTCATGGGGACATTTGAGTTACAAATGCACTATACTTTTGGTCCATACTCACAGAATGATGAATACATTGCCCTGTGAAAAATACTGGAGGAAACTTGACACACATCAGCCTTGAAACTGCACATGGTCCATTGTTTGGACATGCCAACATGACAATATTTCAACACAGAAAGCCAAATCAACCCATCATTAGCTTCAAAATTAATAAAATGACTTTTTGAGCGACCCCCTCATATTGCATTTCTGAATTGAAATTCCAACTGTGCCAACATGACAATATTTCGACACAGAAAGCCAAATCAACCCGTCATTGACTTCGGAAAGAATAAAATGAAGTTTTTGAGCGACCATCTCACTCTCCTGATCTCAACATCATTGAGCCATTCAGGGGAAACCTCAAATGTGAGGTTCCAGCAAGACACCCAAAAATATTATAGGAAACAACCATTCTGCCAGGAAGAATGCGCTTTTGTCATCAGCCTTATCCACAACTACCACAAACAATTTAGAGTGGCCCCTGATGTTAATCAGGGCCATATCCAGCATCAGAAACTAGGGTATGTAAACTTTTGAACAGGGTCATTTGGGTAGTTTGGCTTGTGATCATGCTTTTGAAAGAGTAAACACAGAAGATTGCTAATAAATGTCTTAAGCCAGTCACTAGCAATGAGTGAAAAAAAGGTTTGTGTAATCCTTCATATTTTGTGAGAAATCACAGAGAAAGCGAATATTCTGCTGGGGTATGTAAACATATGAGCACCACTGTACCTCTGCTACATCCTGACCTACGCTATCTCAAGGTTCCTAAACATGCACATTGACCACACAGCACACGACCAAAGTTATCAATCAGTTGCAATCTAATTTATCACTTTCACAATGACGTATATGGGGATCACTTTCTCTTTCATGGCCAATCGTGATGTAAAAGATGTGCCAGTGTAATGAATAAGACTGTTGAGGCTTTCGGGGTCAGCTCTATGTTCCCACAGCGTATTCCTGCTGCTCCATATTCCAAAATTTTAAAGAAATTATTCAAATACAGCCCGTATCTTCAACAACTCCATGTTGACACATTTCAGAGTAAACTGAGAGCACATGCCTTTCTCCCCGCCTTGGAACATAGGGCCTAAATTTGAATACGGTCTTCGAAATGTGGGAATATGGAGCGGCAGAAGCATGCTATGGGACCCTTGGGCTGTGGGACTACGGGCCTAAAAAACAACGTTAAAATCTTAGTGATGTGGGAGGACCAGTGGGCTGTGTGAACATAGACACGCTCCCAGGCTTTCTTTACTCACTCGTTCTGTTTCTCAAGTCTTCGTTCATTCATACTCGCATACTTACTTGGGCCTAGTCATAGTATCCAAGGTCTTCATTCACACCAACATATTCATAGTAAACCAGGCTATTAAATTTACTGGCTCAAGTCAACCGTCCCCTCTCACTCTCACCCCCTCCATCACTCCTTCCAACTACTTTCCTTCAGGGTGACACTTCAATGTACCACTGGCACACAAAAACAGATATAAGATATCCTTCAACTACGCCGCTGTACCCCTACTCAGCAAAACATGAACATTACCAACATTACCCCTCAGCATTCATGTATTGTCTTGTCTCGTTTGGTCAAGTCTTGCCTTATTTCTGTGAGAATGACTGGAGCTACGCCAAAGACGATTTTGAAAGTGAAGTGAAAGCCCATTGGGAAACTCCAACTCCCATTGTCATTGTGACTCAGCACTCCACAGCACACAAGTGAACACTGCACACAACGAAATTGCATTTATGCCTCACCCGTGCAAGGGGGCAACCCTCAGTGGCGCCCCAATGGGAGCAGTGCGGTGGGACGGTACCATGCTCAGGGTACCTCAGTCATGGAGGAGGATGGGGGAGAGCACTGGTTGAATACTCCCCCCACCAACCTGGCGGGTCGGGAGTCGAACCGGCAACCTCTGGGATGCAAGTCTGACGCCCTAACCGCTCACCCATTTTCTGTGTAATGTGTAACAGACAAGAAAGTTTAATATAATCTAATCGAATCATTCATTCACTTTTACTAGTATACGTATTCATTCATACTAGGATTCACACACACAGTAATTGGTACACCAGGTTAAGGTGGTGTCTACACGTTTGTCTTTCTGAAACTTTCGCACGGTGCGCAATACCCACAACCTTTGGATTTACCATTCACACTAAACATAGGGGAACTAATACACAAGATATATCTACTATCACCAGCCACTTTATTGGGTACCGGATTGGACCCTATTTTAACTTCATAACAGCCTTAACTGTCTGTAATATTAACCCTCTGAGGTCTAAGGCCTTTCAGAGGCTTTTAGGCTGCTTGCACCACCCTGACATTTTCAAGTATTTTCAGCTAACAGTAAGCATCTATGCAAAAGTGGAATATATGGTTGTATTGTGAAAAGCCTGACAAGAAATAATCTGAAAAAAAATTGGATGTCATACAAACATGTTTTATTTAAATTGAGTATAAACACAACTGTACAAAAAAACAGGTTTCAGACGTCTTCAAAAAGTTCAAGAAAACACACAATAAATATATCTAGCCAAGACTTTTGAAGTTTGAATCTTGTAAACAAATGTGTTGGCAGCATAAAAGTGAAAAGGGCATTTAGAAATGTTTTGTTGTTTTCATACAAAATCCAAAAAAGAATGACTATGTCACTGCCACTGCCTGTCTCATTTGAATACTAATGAGATAGGTGTGAAAAACCTCTAATGGCCCACACCCCCCTGTCAATCCCCATGTGCTCTGATAGCCCCAACCCCCCTGTCACTCTACGTCTGCTGTGTTTACCCTACCTGAAAGGGGCGTGTTGTCACCTCTGAATAGCTACTCAAGCACCGGTACTTTACATGTGAATAGCTATAGGTGTGGCTGCTACAGGCAGAGAGTACAGAATATGCGAAGATTTCTTTTCACTTTCTTTAAATTGGGCCAGCTATATAATTTATTTAATATATATATATTTGAAATCTGGAAGGTCTGAGGTTTCTAATGGCGTAACTTATGTGTTTCAATGACAAAAACTCACAGAGTTACAGATTTGTTTTTGGAGACATGTCAAATTGCCCTCTCAAGGGCACTTAGACCTCAATGGGTTAATACAGTAGGCTGTAGTGTTGCAACAATTCTCAATGCTAAGGGCCCAAAATTCGAAGAAATTATCCCAACTCCACTATTCCACCACCAGCCTGATCTTTTGATAAAAGGCCAATTCTATCAAACGAGTATAGCAAACGAGCATGGCAAACGAGCATGGCAAACGAGCACGGCAAACGAGCATGGCAAACGAGCATAGCAAACGAGCATGGCAAACGAGCATAGCAAACGAGCATGGCAAACGAGCATAGCAAACGAGCATGGCAAACGAGCATGGCAAACGAGCATGGCAAACGAGCATGGCAAACGAGCATGGCAAACGAGCATAGCAAACGAGCATGGCAAACGAGTATAGCACACGAGTGCCCTACCATTTGCGCCGCGGTAGGGCCTCATGGCCAAATTCTCATCCTACCATCCAAGTGTCACAGCAGAAATCGAGACTCATAACATAAGCTTTTCATGACGCAATATTTTTTTTCCCTGTGAGTCCAATGTCCAATAAGAGCTAACTTATATGGAACATAGCCTACTATAAATAGCCCATTCATTACCTGTATATGAGATTTTATAGACTTTTTACAACCACATTTGTATACATTTTCCTCCTATGGATAGCCTAGTCATCCATTCACGGTGAAAGCCCATTGGGAAACTCCAACTCCCATTGTGAATGTGACACAGCACTCCACAGCAAACAACGGAACACAGCAAACTCCACACAACGAAATTGCATTTATGCCTCACCCGTGCAAGAGGGCAGCCCTAGGAAGCAGTGCGCGGGACGGTACCATGCTCAGGGTACCTCAGTCATGGAGGAGGATGGGGGAGAGCACTGGTTGATTACTCCCCTCACTGGAGACCTTTGGGCTACAAGTCTGACGCCCTAACCGCTTACCCATGACTGCCCAGTGTCATACTCACCAATTTCTTCACGCCAGCGTACTAATTCATGCACATTCATTTCAACTACTCTACGCATGTCATTACTCAGGCACACGAGCCTACTCATTCACTCTGCTCAAACATAAGCACTGCACATACAACCTGAGACACAGTTGAGTGGACAGTATTTCAACAAAAAAATAAAGTAAGGTTTTTTGATAGCTTCTTCCCCTCTACAGTCAGACTGAAAAACAGAATATTTGACAAACTCAATAGATTTTCAACTTGGATCACGTTTTTGAATGTTTTTCTTTTTTCAGAGGGCCTGCACAAGAGAGTTCCTGTGTGCCTGGACAACTAGTTCATGCACAAATGATAAATGAAAAACTTTGTTTTGAGGTGTTCACTCGTCTTGTTACATCAGTCGACTGATTCACTTCTTCACTCGCACTAACCAAGGCACCTTCAAAAACCGTCTGCAAAATGCCTGGGAAAAGGCGCCCTCAGCCAATAAAAACCTAAGTATATCAGCCTCCGAAGCAAATAAAAACACCAAATGTTTTAATTTCAAAATGAATTGTTTAATAAAAAACTCAAATATCATGAGCCCGAATGCTGTGCCCATGCAGCTCCAGGCGCCTGGGTCAATGCTGTATATACTACACCCAGCACCCAGCATCAAATGGGCTAAAGACTAGATTGCTGATTGATTAATTTGCTCTTTCATGGCTCTATTCAACTTTTCTTTCTAAATAGTCTCCACCTTCTACATCAAACGAACAAGTGAATGAGTCACCCATACACACATTTGTACATTCACACTGGCCTAGTTACAAGAAAGACTAAATACAAAGCCAATACAATAATTGGAAATAAGAAATAGAAGGATAGACAAGAGGAACGCTCAGAAACATCTGATGTCCTAACCCACTACCCCTGCCCCATCAAGTCCAAACTAACCCTACCTCAGCATTGCCACTCCATTGAAGAGGAAAGAAGAAATGAAAGGCTACCTCAGATCTCTGCCATCGTTCCTCTTCACCTCTTTCCTTCTGTATGCCGCTCTTTTTGTCCTCCAACACGATTCTCTATCCCGTCTGGGTCTCTGTTTGTATGACCATGTGTGTGCGCCACTGCCACCCTTCCTCAGTGATTGAACGCAACTTCAGTCCTTAATGTAAACTCCACAGAAGTGTGTGTTTGCCCAAGTGTCAGTTAAAGACTGTGCCAAGGTCTATGTGTTTGCCCAATCATCGAGAGAGAGAGAGAGAGAGAGAGAGAGAGTCTAAGCGTGAGCCAAGTGGGTGAGGCATGAGCTAACCAGTGTGTGTACTGAGCTCTCTGTGTGTGTGTGTGTGTGTGTGTGTGTGTGTGTGTGTGTGTGTGTGTGTGTGCGTGTGTGTGTGCATAGCATCACGGCCGGGCTTATCTGTAGTTTTTATGGCACCTAAGGGTTTACTTAGTCCCCTCTTATCGTTTATCAGATCCCACTCTGGACTCTGCCCAGCGCCTCACTCATTCGCACATGCGCACGGTGTGTGTGTGTGTGTGTGTGTGTGGAGGGGTAGCCTAGTAGTGGTGGGTGATAGTGTGTGCAGGACCGAATTAAGACACTGTAGTGCCCCTTGGCACTAGTACCTCGCAGGTAGCCAGGCCTTGCCCTCCTAGTGACGCAACAGCTTCAGCGTTGCTACCAGTCAGGTCAAGAGCAATGCAAGTACTTTCTGAATTCCGGCAAAATCGGGAACTCCGCCGTCTTTGTTAAGAAGCCAACAATCATTAGCAAATCAAGGGAGGCCGTTTAGGAAACGTTAATTGTCATACTCTTGGTCAGATCAAGTCTCTAAGTCTCTAAGTCTCCCCGTTAAAAATATTTGTTAAGTTTGTGTCATGTGTCTTTATTTTGAAAACAGAACAACAACATAAGCTTCCAAATCTTTCACAGCTTATGCATGCCCTCACACACACACCCTCTACATCAGCACATACATACATCCAATACAACAACTACCTCACACACATATACACCTACAGGTGAGCTATAAAATCTCTCTCTCTCTCTCTCTCTCTCTCTCTCTCTCTCTCTCTCTCTCTCTCTCTCTCTCTCTCTCTCTCTCTATCATTGCCTCATAAAGTTTCAGTTGAAGTTCTTTTTTATTTATTTATTTATTTCTTTATTCTCTGTCTTTGTTGGTTTGTTTTTGTCTATGCGTCAATTGTCTATTGTCATTTATGTATATTTGGGGGGGGGGGGTTTAAAAAAAGTTTATATGGTAGTATGCTGAAAAATGATTGAAAAGAATTGAAGTCTTGTATGGGCATATATTGTGAACTAGAAGAAGAAACAAGAAGAGAGAGAGAGAAAAAGGATGGTGATGATGATGAAATGTCATATTGAAATGAACTGTAAGCCTTGTGAACAATTCTACCAATAAACAAAGTAACAAAAAAAAGTTTTTGTCATGTGGTGCCGCTGGGCACTGTGCCACTTGCCCTTATGGATAATTCGGCCCTGGGTGTGTGAGCAGTAAGGGGAGGGCAACAGGTGTGTGTGTGTGTGTGTGTGTGTGTCCTCACGTATACTTCAGAAAATGGATATGGCAACTTGAGGGAAACAATATACAGTACACACATTACATTACATTTCATTGGGCAAAGGGACTTACAATCGAGGACATACGTAATCATAGCCTACAACACTTGCAGATATTGTGCAGAACAATAGCCAAGTGCAGATGCCAAGAAGGGTCATACTTTTTTGTATTCATTCTTTTATTACATTGGCACACACACAAACTGACACACACACACACACACACACACACACACACACACACACACACACACACAAACTGACACACAGTCAAAAATATGGAAAAGGTGCTGATGACCTCACCAGTACATAATTCTAACCACACTAAACTTATGGAAAGACAGACAGACAGACAGACAGACAGACACACACACACACACACACACACACACACACACACACACACACACACACACACACACTATTGATCAGTGCATAATAGCCAGGTTGACAGATAAGAGGACATTACTGATTTATGGACTTTATGGGGTACCTAAGTCTCCACCCCTTTCTTGTCGCCTCATGCGGCATGGAGAGTCAAAAAATAATTACTGGGCTTACAGTAGGGATACATAGGAGGCGAAGTGAAGCGACACGAAATTCAACCGTCATCAGGTCGTCGCAGCGAATCAAATGGAATGGAACAGTTATGTTATTGATTTGATTGGGCCGTGGCAGGCGAATCAGCTCCTCATTTACATAACATTAAACTGTCTTTAATAAGTTTGCTTCGCTCCTGATCGCTTGCTTTCGCCTCTCTCATAGGAATGAATGGCGAAATTGGCTTCCCTTGGCCAAATTCGCGGCTATGTGTCTGTAACGATGCGAATCCAAACTTGTAAAATCCACCTGTGCACCACAGATCCACAACGACTCGCCTCGTTCGCGTCCATTTTTTGTTTTTTTTTTGGTCAGGAAGTAGGGGGCGTGAGTTAAAAGCCCCATTGTCCCAACTGTCAATCAGACTACTATTCTCTGGAGGCAGCGTGCTGATTGGTTCGTTCCGCTCTGCCCGTTTGCATCATGAACGTAGCCATGTGGGCTGACCGCGTTTTCAAAAGATCAAGCGTGTTGTGCGCGATGATGTGACATTATACGTCACCTCATGTCATCTATCGACTTCTAACGACTTTTTTCAGAACCAATAGCGACTTTCGCCAATGTTCTTTTATCATTTTTTGCAACACTACATATAAAGGCGTTTGTGTCTAACGCCAGTGCATTCTGCGTTGAGGTGTGACGAAGGGTGCATCCCAATATGCGTCCTTGCCTTCTCCACTTTTGCTTGTCTCCTCGCCCCGCCTCCTGGCACCTCCTCCGTGGAGAAAATGATAAAGTTTCCCAGCTGTCAGCCTAGCCACAACAACTTTTGAGGGACTGTTTTTCATTCACCATAACAATTGCACACGAGAAAAAAACTTTACAATTGCGCTTTTGCAAGATATTGAATTAATTTTCCGTTGTCAGTGACATCATCATGAGATCACAAGCAGGCAAGTGAGCAAGGGAGGAGGGAAGTCCGCATATTGGACTCCACTCATGGTCCTCAACGCCGTGGGAACAGTGTTGCCAGACTGTATGCGGGTTAAAAATGGCGTTTTGAAGGGAAAACCACCCAATTTTTGGCCATAGAAATCTATAGAATTGTGCGGGCTGTGTGGCTTCCAGGCGGGTTTTGTGCATTTTTTGGGCTGGAAATCATTAGCCTCATCTGGCAACCCTGCGTGGGAATGCACTGTGATTGTCACATTATGGGGGTTCACACAATTTCTACGCCGTGTCGGCTATTGTCTGTTCTTCAAAGCGAAAGTGCTCTACTGTGCCCTGACCTAAACCATACCTAACCTCAACCTCTGGGGTCATGACCCACAATCAGGGGGATCACGTAGAGATGGGACTGTTTGGATGTAAGAACTGCAGGTAAAGCTTGACTGGCCATCAGGCATAGTGGGCATTTCTCTGTGGGCCCCGCATTCTTGTTGGCCCCTATTTTCAGGAATGTTCACATTTAGCTAGGGTGCGGGACCCACCAGTGAGTCATTTCTGTCCCGGTAATTATGAGGCAAAAGTGGTCCGGCCCTATTTCTCCCCCAGGCCAGCCTTGAACAGACATTGGAATCAGTGTTGCCAGATTTGGGCTGCTTAGGATGGCTGTGTGCGGGTAAAAATGGCATTTAACAGAAAGACCCGCCCAATTTTTGCCATAGAAGTCAATAGAATTGGGCGGTATTTTGGGCTTCTAGGCGGGTTTTTAGCATTTTTTTGGGCTGTAAATCATCCTCATCTGGCAACCCTGATTGGAATATAATGCACATCCCTGACTTAGTTTGTAGAGGGTAATCCGCCCTGTGTCATCCCACCGGATGTTGTCAGATTTTCTATGACAAATAAATGACTGACGTCCTGAAAACAAGCACAAAAGAAGCAATCAAAGGGGAGGGTCCAGTGTTGCCAATTTAGCGACTTTTTGCCACCTCTGGCGACAAAAAAAATAATTTAGCGACTTTTCAGGCTCAATCTGGCCGAATCTAGCGACTATTTCGCTTGTCTTGTGAGAGGCAAATCAGTGTCGCTCCCCACGACACCACACAATGCATTTCCAGAGGCGGCGGGTAGAGACAGACGTGACACATGATGCACCACGGTGTGGCAGCGTTTGTGATACGCGCAGGAATTCTCATGCGCGTACATCTGCTTGTATGAGACTACGGCAAGCGATATGGGACAAAGATATGGCAGGAACCGAATGTCAACATAAACCGAGATTACACAATCTTCGATATGGTCACCAAATGTTTTGGGACTGTCATTTATGTTATGCCTACACTTTGGAATTAGATCAGAGTCTTGTGGTTACACAGGTTTATTTAACTTTACTCGGTCTACCCTACAAGCATATGACAAATTTAAATGAGCACTAGCAGGCTGGCCGCACCGACCGCAGTGAATCTCGGGTACATTGCGACAAAAAACTCATCTAGCGCCTTTAACGGCTTTTTGGTGCATGTGGCGACATTTTAAAACGTGCATTTTCAGTGACAAATTAATTGTTTTTCCACATAATTCTGACTCTGCTGCGCCGCCGTCAGAAGCGTTTCCCACGGTTAAGCGGGGCTGCAGATAAGCTCTGATATCCAAAAAGTAGCTAGCACCGCCCATTTGTACTGTGGACAAAGGCATGTGGGCACGTTTTCTGTAGATCAGCGCGCCGTGCGTGACATTGTGACGTCATACGTAACGTCATGATGTCATCTAGCGACTTCTAGCGACTTTTCAGCAAGCCCATAGCGACTTTGGCTGATTTTCTTTTGCCAACACTGGGAGGGTAGTCAGTCGCGTGCCTAGTCAGGGAAGACCTTGCTCTTTGCGGGGGTCTGCGTGGCAGCTAAAATCCCCCACAAGTGACCACAGAAAATGTGAGTTAGCAGAGCTGTAGTAGGGTCACTTGTAAAGGGCCGTACACACACATCGCTGCTATTTACTAGGTTCTCGCTTGCTCGCCTCTCTTTCATGGAACGTTCACTGAAAGTTCCCGCGGCTTTAACTGCCAATGAACAGGTGAGAAGTACCAAACTCTGCCTTCCAATTGGTTACATGCTTACTCGCCTCGCTCGAAGATAAATATTTTCAACTCGGGATCCGCCCACATCGCATCGCTTGTACAGTACTCGCCTGCTAGTCTCGCTGGAACACATTGACATTCTATTGAGTTCATTCGCTGAGCGAGTAACTAGCAGCGACGTGTGTGTACGGCCAGTCCCGGATTAAGGTGGGTCTGGGCCCCGGGGCAAGGAGATTGCAAGGGCCCCCCCTCCCCGACACACACTCCCCTACAAAAGTCTTTCTGCTCTTCCTTCGTGCAAAATCTACCAACTCATCAAAGTTCACCTGTTGCACAAACTGTGATTCAATTGCAAGAAGTGAGAGGGAGTTCAGACGATTTTGGGTCATTTTCATCCTGAGCTCATTTTTTATTCGAGCCATTCTGGAGAATGACCGTTCCCCTTCACAGTTCGTAATTGGCAGAGTCAAGAACAGTCGAAGTGCGATGTAAAGACTTGGAAAAGTGGACTGCAAATCCAAATTTACCACGGTCTTCAGCATTGTATTTGGACATCTGTGTTCTTTTGGAATGAATGATTTGAATTTAACAAGTTCATCTGTCAGCCTCATGGTTAGATCAGTGGGATATGCTGCAGCAAGTGCTTCGGCCCTTGAAGTGAGCTCACTGATTGACATATTATCAGGCATGATAAGAACATGAAAAAGATTGTCAAGTGTGTGTATGCAGTTAACCGATGGTCAAGACAGGACACAAGCTTGTCAATTAGAACATTGAACGTTTCAATTCGAAACTTTTCTTTTCCACCTAATTTAACATCTGGCTCTGTACTTTCATCAGCCATATGTTTGCACTTCTTTGGGCGCTGGAGATCATGTCTGTAGTCTTGGGAGACTGAATCAGTAACACTTAAGGCTGATCTTTAAAAATGGGCAAAATTGTCTCTGTGCTGCCACAAAATCACGAAGAGAACTGAGAAGCTGTGTTGCCGTATTTATGTTGATGTTAGGCTTCTGTAACTGCAGGCTTGTGGCTTGGAACCGCTGCAGTATTGTATCCCAAAAATATGCCATGACAGCTATCTCTAGGGTGTCCAGTTTGCCACAAAGTGCAGAGAAACGCCCAGCTTCTGGGCTACTGTCAACAGCATTGACACCAACTAAATTCAATGAATGCGCAGCACAGAGGACATAACAAATCAATGGGGTTTTGGAAAGGAAAAACGTCCGCACGTGTGGGCGTCTCTAGCGACAAAAAAACATTTATCTGGCTGCTCGTCTTTAAAGTGACAAAAAACATTGTTCTCAACATAACTGTAGCTTTGCGCTGCTGTCAGAAGCATTTCTAACGGTGAATCAGTGCTGCAGATTAGCTCTGATGTGTAATAATCCGCTAGCACTGTCTTCTACTACAGACATAACCGTCCCCACACGTTTTCTAGACATTGGCATTGCGTGCATGGTGCTGTGACATCATACGTAATGTCATGATGTCATCTGGTGATTTTAAGCGACTTTTCAGAGAGCCAATTGCGACTTTCTGTGATTTTTAGCAGGACTGAGTCCACTGGAAAATCCATATTGGTTTTTCTCTTAGGGGTCTTACACACCAAGGCGGTAAAGCGTCGCGGAACGGCCACGTTTTTTACCGGCGTCAGTGAAAATACATTGAAATCTATCTGTCCTTACACACCAACCGGCGGTAGTCGGGCGTCAGCGGTGCGGGAGCCGGCTCCGCGCCGCGCTGCATTTGGAAAATAGAACTCGAGCGTATTTTACACGCCAGCGACCGGCGGTGTCTCATTCAAATGAATGGCAAAGTAGCATGCTAGCTTTGGCTGTGGGGAGGGTTTTGAATAGGACTGGCCGCGCACGCCGACGCTGTCAGTGTGCAAGGCAGAGAAAAGCACGCCGGCCAAAACTAAGCAGAAAGACCGCGTCCGTCCTGCGACCGTTCCGTTCCGCCCTGGCATGTTTTGGCCCTTACAATGGCTGCCGTTCCTCATGGCCCAGGGATCCTCTGGTTGTCGTCCCCCATGGCCCAGGGGCCCTCTGGTTGCCATACATCATGGCTCAGGGGCCCTCTGGTTGCCATATTCTGTGGCCCAGGGGCCCTCTGGTTTTCGTACTGCATGGCCCAGGGACCATCTGGTTGCCATATCCTGTAGCCCAGGGGCCCTTTGATTGCCGTTTCCTGTGGCCCAGGGGCCCTATGGTTGCCATATCCCGTGGCTCAGGGGCCCTTTGATAGCCGTCCCCCGTGGCCCAGGGGCCCTCTGATTGCCGTCCCCCGTGGCCCAGGGGCCCTCTGGTTGCCATATCACGTAGTTCAGGGGTCCTTTGCATACCTGCCGACCATTACGCATTTTGTGTAGCAGATACGGATTTTGACATCAAACTACGGTGCTGTCACTTCAAAATACGAGAAAAACCAATAGCAAAGTGTGTTCATGGGCCCTTATAAATTGCTCTGTAGACTTGCAACCAGACAGAGCCGTAGTATGCTCTGCTTGCAATTGTCTCGCGCTGGCCTTTCCATTGGCCAGCAACGTGTGTGTGTGTGTGGGGGGGGGGTATTGACCAATCAGTGCGCTAGTTTAGACGTCTTCATTTGTTGTGCTGCGCTCCTCTCGAGTCGAGGCATCAGCTGCCGATAGAAAGTTTACTTCGAAATCACACAAGCAGAGAGACTGGGTAATATAATACTCCTATAATCTCTGAAACAAGTGTCCTCCTCCTGTCATCATGTATTATCCATCTTGGCACTGTCGCTGTAGTTTTACAAGTGAGCACCGTCAAAATCACCGTTTCAAAGGTAAATGGGCTTTGAGGAAGGTAGCCGGTATGGGAATAGTGAATTGCGTCCAGTTGCTAAATCCGTAAACTTATGAAAATAAATAAAGGCCGAGGTCTGCCGTAATGGTTCACCCAATGTTTCGCCATATTTGACGGCAATATGTTGTTGCTTGTTTTGATATTGGACCGAATTACTTCCGAATGAGAAAATGTGTCGATGACTGCGCTATAAATTAGCAGATTAGCAGCAAACTAAATTCGGTTTCCCTTTGCGTCGGATCATTTAACTCGGGAAAATAAAGCGATAGTTCTAACGGTTGTGCTCGGAGTACATCCGTAAAACCTACCATGACACCGTACAGGAATACTGTTCCCCCCTGAGTCGTGGCCCATTCTGTGAACAGGTGTAACAGGTCGTGCGTTATACCAAATATGCATCACTCCACGACTACTATCCGTAATCACGTAAGGCAATATATTAATAAAATCAATTCTCCTATCATCATATATGTGCCGAACAGTGAACAATAGCCAACTCATGGCGGCAGATGAGGGTAGATAGGCCTACTATTATGCAGAGAAGTAAAAAAGAAGCGCTCAAAAGTTACCGTGGAAGTTCCAAGAGCAATGGCCATTAGCCCCCGTCCCTCAGTAGGGCCACTACATGACGCATTTTGTACTGAATGAATGCAAGTGTGATTTTGATGTTAGCCCCCAAGGTAATAATATTAACTTGATATTATCCTAGCTTAGATAACACTTGTCTTTATCTTTTTCTCTACTGCTGATGCTTCTTCACAGTAGGTGACAACATCACCATTTATTAATATTGGGGGAGATGATGTAAGGATCATTACAATTCAACTTTTTGTTCATACAAATCACTGAAATGCTTCGGTATTATATAATCAAATTATACATTTTCCTACATGTACCTTCTACAGCCAAAAAAATAATTAGCAAATGCTTCGATTTCATACTCAATTCCAGCTCCTTAACACCCCCAAGTGACCAAATGCTCTGTTTGGCTGGTACATAGGATAACTTAATAGCCACTTACTAGCCAGACTGGTGGTATGTTTGACTAGTAAGATTAACAGCCATATTGGCTGGTGATCAATAAAGTTAATTTAGAGGCCTGGATTCCAGCACACTATATCATAGCATTTTATTGGTGTTATGGTGTGAAACAAAAAAAACATCTTCCATGAAAGTTTAATAAATTATGGTAGTTCAAAGTACTGTGAAGAGTAAGATAAACTATTTGCCAGATACACGGGATGTTAGGCTAAAATGCATTAAAATGCAGGAAATTGCATCTAAGAAAAGCATTTTTTTTCTGGGGAGGACCCCTACACCCCCTCCCTGAATGAAGTATCTCATATCTTCCCTGTTGACATTTGGCAGTAGGTGTAGGGCAGACTATGCAAAACAAAGTAGTCTCTCAGATGGGCCCGCCGGCGGCCCCGTTGCTTTGCCATGCCAAGTTGTTGCGCCGTGAATTGCCGCGCCGCGATAAGTTGCTACTCAAAAATTTTTTTAAAGGTTGGCAGGTATGCCTTTGCCATCCTCCGTGGCCCAGGGGCCCTCTGATTGCCGTCCTCCGTGGCCTAGGGGCCCTCTGGTTGCTGTACGACATGGCCCAGGGGCCCTCTGGTTCCTATGTCCTGTGGCCGAGGGCCCTCTGACTGCTGTCACTCCCCCCAGCCCATTTCAGTTAACCCTTATAGACTAAAGAAGTACAACTAAAGAAGATCCTAGAATAGAGGGCTCTATCGCAATCAGCATCGACATCTGTATCTGGATTGTTGTTGGGCCCCCCTGGGCCCCCTGGATCCATGGGCCCCGGGGCGCCAGCCCCACTCGCCCGGTCGGTAATACGGCCCTGTGTACGGCCCTTAAGGATGAGTGAGAAAAAACTAGTTGCCATTGCCATTGAGAAACACATTCACATGACCGGCGGAGCAGGACAAAACAACAAGCACAAGCCCAAAAAAACGTAACCCGGGACTTTACAAAATTAACAGCGACTGCTCGAAAAAAGAAGCCCAAAGTTGCTCATTATAAGTGGACTTGGCAACACTGATCACATCATTTGTTGTACTAGTTTTGGATAGTCAGTGTTTTTAGCTTTTTGGTTTCATCATTTTTGTTTTGACAGGAGTGGACAGAGCTGAACACCCCAGTAACCGATGTCTGTAAATGTGTTTCTATTCCTGCCCAGGTGTGTAATCTTTCATTTTTAATGGAAGGAAGGAGCATTGCGGAGATGCCGTTACACCTTCTACTTTTAATGAGTCCTCCATACATATACGTACATATCTTCCTCAATGAAAGGATCACCATTGCCTGTAATATTCAAGCTCGTCCGTTTTAATAACTATGTGCCTGTCTCTTCTTGGTATAACAACTCTGAATGCATACAAGTGTTCATCAAAATAAATGGTTTGTAACTTAACAACTCAGAAGATGCTTTCCTTTTTCACAACAAATTATTGCACGAGTGGTCACTTGAATTTTAGAAAGTGGAGGTTACGCGCTCACACTAGTCTATTGCCTAATAATTATTATTAAAAACTGGGTGCTGAATCCCACATAAAACAAGGACAGCACTTTTCAGATGTTTCTTTTTATCATTCGCCTACGAACATTTTGGGCAGGGCCCTTCTTCAGCGTGTAATTGTGTTTACACCCATACGAGGTGATGTTTTTTTTTTTTATTATTGGAATTAAAAACTTTTAACTTTATTACCATTTTGGAATACAAACTTGCAGGCCACAATAGAAAATACAGTTTATACATGAAAAGACTGATCCCAAACAGTTGTGTTGAGCATGTGTCCTGTACACTTGGGTGAAGGCGGCGAATGAGGGCAGTTCATTTTGAATGGGAGGTGAACGGCCAGAGTACCGCATTAACTTGACAACCAGAGCCAAACCAACGGGAAATTTTCCACAAAAAAAATGTATTGGAGCACAGGGCCTGTCATCACTAGACTGACTATAAATCCATTAATCAATGATAATCCCAAACAGACAAAAATGTGTTTCAGTGCACCACAGTATCTAATTGTAAAATTAAACACACAAAACAGCTAAACAAGTGAACATATTTAGCCAAAACGAACAAAACAAAAAATAAAAATCTAATCTCACAATGTAGTAATTTACGATGTATATGATTCTTGCTGGAAAAAAAAATCCAAGAAAAGCTGGTAGAATGCGCTCAAAGAGCACAATTGTGTTTTTTGTTTGCTTTTGTCGTTTGTTTTTGTAAAAAGCTTAGCATCTGAAGTCCAAAGATGTTAGACAAAGAAATACTGAACTAAAACCTAATACAATAATACAGACATTGTACTTGATACATCACACTCTCCTCTGCTCCCCTTGGCTGTTCTAGGACCAGCTGAAACTAGTATGGTATAAGTAAGCTGTTGTGAGGTATGAGTTGCAGACCCGACCCGTCCCCGGGCGAGGTCCGATTGCAGTATTCCGGGTTTTTGTATGTCCGAGTTTGTAGCAGCATAAGTTTTGTGGAGGGATCACTGGACTGTGATCCGTTTTTTCCCTGACACGGAGAAGAAAAACCTTTCCAGAAGCACTACAAAATATATATATATACTGTATATTGATATACCAAGCTTTTGTTGGTTGTTTAAACCCAAAGCACAGGCAAAACTAGTCACAGACACAAAACGTGGTCTGCCTTCTTGTAGAGAAAACCGAACAAAGCGAATATCCACTTGTACACTGTGGACTTGCAGACTAAAGGACAACTAGAGCAGGTAAGAGTTTGCAAGATATGTAATGGTCCACCATTTCACACCTAGTCCAGAACAAAACATGACACCAACTACTTCAAAACACTAAAAACCAAAAGTAAAAGCAGCTTTCCAACGTGACATCTGGGAGGGGTGAGGTGGCAGAGGGATGGGTGCGAGCCCCTCAGGCCTTTACACTAGGAGCCAGAGCAACAACACAATATGGTCTCTTCACCCAATACAACCGTGGGCTGAGCAGGGCATGTGCGTGTATGGCTGTGTGCATGTGTCTTTGAAATGTTTGTGCCAACATCCTGCTGAGGTGTACCCACAAAAAGGACTGCACTGATGTCATTAAAAAAAGAGGTGACATTTAAGGGTGACACAGCACGGGTGACAATGTGGCTGACAGGCGCTCTACAGGGCAGTGACTACACGCCAGGGTTACCGTGGTGATGCATAAACAAAACACCACACCTAACTAGCTGTCCACAAAGCAATGGAGCCTCGTACAAGCACACAGACGCATCTGTGCAGGCGCACTCAAGTGCAGGCAAAACAGCTCTACCTCTAGGCCAGTTATATCACACCATTATGTTTAATTAGAAGGACAGAAGGGTATGAATACATGACATGACACCTGGGTCTTCAACACAGTGGTAGAGTGAGTGGTCAAAGTTTACAACAAAAGCTCGCACTGCGAATGAAGCAGAGGACAAAGCCAACCCAGAAATACAAATAAACAAAATAAAAACCAAAATAAAAACAAAATAAAAACAAAAGCTCTTCCACTGAGAAGGATAAAACGGTAGGTGAATATTATTTGGAATAACTACACCACAAACATGAACACACATTAAATTAAAAACAGTAGGCCAAGTAACCTTTGTCCAGTATAAAATGACATTAATGGATTCACACACACCCAACCAACCAACCGAAAATGAAACAGCTCAGATTCAGATATGTGTATAAAAGGGATTACAGAACACATTAAAAGGAGCGGAAAAGCGCATGTCCTGCGATCCGTGACGCTTCTAAAAACTGTCAAATGCGAAAAGCATCCCATAACAGTGATCTCAAACCTACAAAACACTCATTAGAACTCAATCTGCAGTGAGTACACACAGATTTATATGCAAGCCGACGTATGCTTCTCTGAGAAAACAGGACTCTCGTACATAAACACAGTATAATACAAACACATACAAGCTGTGACATGTTGTATGCATGGCTATACACTGTCGTTTGTGCCATCCAGTGGTGTTGTTGCTGGGGTTAAGTCGTATGCGTGGTGTGAGTGGTGTTTATGGCGCAGTTGGGCTCCCAGCATAGAGGGGAGCGGGTCGGGAGTGAGAGGGTTAATGACAGTAGAGGTTAGAGTGGCTGTGGAGGGGTCAGGGGGTAAGAGTTTTCAGTCTGCATCTGGGTGACGGGAAGTAGTCATATTGAGTTATGATGAGGTAGCGCAAGTTACACCATTACTGCTCTTCCTCTTCCTCCTCCTCAGAGGACTCCTTTGCCGGCTCTTCCTCCTTCACTTTTCTGGGCCTCCCTCTACCTTTCTTCGCTCCACCTGACGCTGGTGCTGCAGCCTTCTTTGCTTTAGTCTTGGCAGGAGTCTTGTTCTTGCTGCCCTTGGGCCGCCCCCTAGGCCTCTTCGGAGAGGGGGAACCACTGGGCTCCTGCTGTGGATGTTTCCTTGGTCTCCCACGTCCCCTCTTCTCGGCTCCATCCTTCTCCTTTGGAGACACGGTATCCTTGCCGGAATCACTCATGGTGTCCAATTATAAAACTGCAAACACACAGCAAATCCCATACGAGGTGATGTGCCCTAAACGGGGTGTTCACCGTTGACCCAATGATTGACGAACAAACATACATCTTGCTTCCACTAGGGTAAGGCACCTCAATGTGTTACAAATGTGTACTTTATTCACATCTATCTGTATGTATGTATATTACTTTTTTTCTTCTCCTTTAATTTTAGTTTTTGTTTGTTTTGTTTACATTTTGGGATACATTGTAACACAACAAGGTGCCTTATCACTGTACTGCCATGTGTGTGCCTGCTGGTCCATGTGGAACTGTGAAACACTGCAGGGTCATTCCACGCCAAATCAACAGGAGCCCGCACACTTAGGTCTCATGTTCAGGTTGGAAATTAAAAAAGAATCACATAAGACTCATTGGCATTTAGAAGAAAAAGAAGAATTCATGGAGAATGAAGAAAAAATAAGATAAAAATCTGTGGACAATCCCACAAGGGGTTCTGGAGCTCTGAAAATGACACCCAAAATGATTTGTCAGACTTGTGAGGTCTTCTGGTCAAACACTGATGGGGTTTCCTTTCTATTTATAGATTTTTATGAGAGTGTTCCTACTTGTCTCTACAAGGGGAAAAAAATCAAGAGGCTATGTTGGGCACAAATATGTCTTCTGAAGGCCTAAACAGAGCACAGCCAAGAACTCCAGTACAATGTGTATCATCTTTGAGGGAATGCTATGACGATGCAGGATCATACAGACCAAAACTGACAGTTTAGCAACAAACTATTCCTATCTATGTACCAGCATGCCAAATTTGAGCTTCCTACATGTTTTAGTTATTTGAGCTACGGGCTTGTGAACTTTGACAAAAAAAAAGAGTGTGAAAAAAATGGGCAGCCCCCTACCCCAGTAAAATTGACTGTAACACGGAGAGTATACATCTTACATTCAAATAAATTTACAGTGTTTCTTTGAAGTACCATGGGTACACTTGGTAATATTTTCAGAATTTTTTGAGACCTAAGTGCGCAGGCTCTTGTTGATTTGGCGTGGAATGACCCTGCAGTCAGTGTTGCCAGATGTGTCTGATCAAATCCCGCCCAAATTCAACAAATTACATTGACTTCTGTGGGCCCAAAACGGCTGAAAATAACGCCAAATGGCCAATTTTTCCCGTTTTTACCCGCAAACGCTTATCCCAAGGCACCCGCCCAATCTGGCAACACTGTCTGCAGTTGCTTTTGACAAACTGAAACTGTTTAACTGGCACTACTGAGCTGAACCGAGTATCAATTTCTGAGAGAATTAATCTAATGAAAGACAACGGTACAAAATTCAATTCCAAACTGTAAAATTGTGTAAAAATAACAGACATTTAATAACAAATATATTATAATATTACCCATTCTAATGCGGCCAATGAAAAAGGTCCGCTTCCACGGAGTGGACATCTCTTCCACTGTCTTGTGATGTTTCTCAAATGCGGCTCTTATCCACCTGCTACCATCCGGGTGGCAGAGGCTGATCTCCGATCCGATCGGAAACTGTCTGGCCAAAAAAAGGTTACTGCCCAGATCATCGTACGTTTCAGTGCCCTCCAATGACACGCGTGGAGGGACTTTGTCTAGGACCACTCTCTCAAATCTCCCAGACCACTTCTTTGTCCTCGGTCTCCAGTCCATTGGCAGCATTTTTATTTTGAGTGTAGAAAGAGAAACACTCTAATTGTTCTTTTCCACTGTGTGGACATTTCTGCTACCGTTTTGCCGGGTGGCAAAGGGTGATTTTCATGTTTCTGTCCAACTTCAACATGTGGCAAGGGCCCATGATTACCTCCCGATTAGTCTGTGTGCGTACACGAGGGGATGGTTCATCAAAACTACAGCCTAATAGTCTGCACATTCCCATGTTTGTGGCGTGCCCATCCATGGTCAGAGTTCTGACATTTCTGCCAATATAATGGAGGGCAGCAATGCTGTGAAGAACGAGTTGTTGGTACGTTGATGCAGATCATCATTAATTCATTTTTTAATTATTATTGTGCCCATAGACCATGGCGTAGCGGGAAATTTGTAGCCATATAGTTGCAGAGGGCATCTGATATTTTGAGCACCTGAGTCTGGGGTTGTTGTAGGGACTGCTGATTGGCTGAGGGAGTAGATGTTGCCAGGTCAAAGCCTCTGCAATCCATGATGGGTAGAGTTGCTCTGACTCACTCTCTCTCACTAAAATTGTGCAGGGCACAGCACTTTGCAAAAACTGTAGTGAACAACGAGTTGCTGTTGGGTTGATGCAGAGAGTGTTTTTGTGAAGAAGTACTCAACAGGGGTTTTCCAATGACCTTTTACACCCACAATCATCATCACTAGAACTTCCCTGGCTTCATCAGTGTTCTCTACCCCATCCCCCAAATACACAAATCCCACCATTTTATTTTCTCTCGGGTCATACACAATTTGTTGTCTTGTGTCTATGGCGTCTATTAGGAGTGCAACGTTTTTTACAATTTCGAGGGTCTTCTTGCACTTCTGTCTTCAGAGTTCTGATCATATTGAGGGCAAGACCAGCTCCCGTTTTGACTGTAGAAATCCACCTGTTGTAGATGTAAGCAAAGGTATGACCAACCCTTAGGGGTCCCCAATAATGAGTTATTACGGTAAGATGTAGCCTGATAAACCAGCCTAAATGTCAGACCGGAGTAATTTAGTCTGGTCCCGATGAACGATACCTCCGAATTTGTTGATGAGAAAAACCTGTTGTTTTTTCAAACCAGGGTTGGTGTTCTGTATACAGACGGATGTGAATAGATTGCAGGAAGGACACGGGCAGGGCCGGCCCTAAGCAAAAAATAAAATCAAACAGAAAGCCATTTAGCACAAATGAATATCTCAGTTTCACTTCAAAACTATTACTCTTCGTTGTATTCTGCGTTTTACAATTAAAAGTGGTACATAGAAAATGTCGTTGTACCCACCATCGTTCAGGTGTCTGTCCCCCAATATATGGTTTCTGTTTATAAGTGGTACATGAGAAAGACATACAGTATGCGTATATGATCAGGGAAAATGGTGGAGAGTTCATTTCTTCCTGGAATTTTGCTGCTCACAGGGGGGCCCTAAGCCATTGCATAGTTTGCTTATGCCACGGGCCTGCCCTGGACACGGGCAGTATCATTCATAACAACTCAATGGTAGATCAAGGTTACATGTAATAGCATATGCTAGTATAGTGCCATCAGGTGGAGGGAGAGGGTATTGCACTATACCACAGTTGGTCATCTCTCAAGCAGCTTTGCTGAAGTCTCCACGCCAAATAGTGAAACAAAGTCTTGCTCAATCTGTGAAATTAATATAGAGCTCAAAACCCCTGCATGAAAAGGTGTAAATAGAATATTACTGTATTTTTTATGTTAAAATCATACTTACCAGGCCTTTACGTGGGGTGATCGTTCCGCATCATGAACCATCTTTTTTGCAGAGCACCGAATGTTTGCTTCATCTTCAGCCGCACAGTGTTTTAGCAGCAACTTACTATTATAATTAAAGAATGTTTGCTGTTAGTTCCATGGCAAGCAACAGGAAATCAGTAGATTCAGTACGACTAGTGTTCTACCTAATGTTAACACTAGGGGGAATCTTTAGCTCTAAGCCCACAGGCAGCAGCACAAGAGCCATAGAGGTAGAAAATAACACTAGAGAGGACACAGCAATTTGCGACAGCACTGGGAAATGGCAGCTGGAGCTTCCCAACTTCCGTAGGTAGTGTAGGTACTTTCAGGCAATGCAAGTCAATGGAGAACACACCCACCCCTGTCAAGAAATTAACTAAAACTGTGTAAATATAAAGTAACACTTTAATCAAAGACCAGATTTGAAATGTCAGGCTACATATCTACTGAAATCATATGAGTCGATAAAATACATTTAAAAATCAAATAATATATTTTATGAACATAGTTAGCAACACACTTCAACTATTGTCCTTGTATAGTGTGTTGATGGACATTTTCACATGATTAAGCCATTTTTGACAGAGGTGAGCCTCGTTCTCCGTTAATTTCCATTTCTCTGATCTACCTCCAGATAATGGCCGCTACAGATTGCCGTAAAAGGGGGGGGCGGGGTCCTCTCTAGTGTTATTTTCTACCTCTATGGACAAGAGCCTTCACGAAGGCCAAAAGGTGTGTTTTTTTGTCCCGCCCTCTTCAAATCAAACCGTGATTGGTCAATTTCCCCATCACTCTCTAAACCAAAACACATAGCCAGAGCCAGCTTGGCCTTTGTGAAGTCCCGACCAATTAATGAGCCAGTTAATCTTGCTTCGATAGAGATAGACAATTCTGATTGGATAGTATAGTTCAGTACAGTAACCCTTTCATTGCTGATGTGAATTTGACAGTAAACTCAACTTTGGAACATAGATTAGTGAAAATGACTGTAGTAATAAATGTATTGTATTAAATTAAATGAGAGTGAGGAGTTTTTATGTATTCATATATTATTTCATATATTTTTTGTTCTGAAATTTTAAGGCCTTCTCTGAAGGCGTAGAAGGCCCTGAGGGTTCCCCACTGCCATCTAGTGTATGCCTCATGAATGACATCGCCTCCCTCAGCCGTTCTTCACTCACCTCCTGCCAGTGGTGTAGTCTACGTAGAACGCGGGTGTACGGAGTATACCCACTTCTAAATTTCAGGGATTTCAGTATACCCACTTAAAATTGATTGATCCATTTTTTTGAATAGCACAAATATATACAGTATACCCACTTCAAAAGATGCTCGAATATACAGTATACCCACCATAAAAAAGTAGACTACACCACTGCCTCCTGCTCTCTTTTTTTAAAGTATGTTTGGGGGCTTTTTGCCTGTATTATTGCAGGACAGTATGAGAGTATACAGGAAATGACTGGGAGAGAGAGATGGGGGAGGACCGGGAAACGACAACTTCCGGACTCGAACCGGGGTCACCGTGGGTGGGAATGCAAGCCCAAATGTGGGGGGCTTAGCGCACTGCGCCACAGCGCCCCCCAGCTCTGATTCTCTAATATCCCTCTCAGAACCTGAAGTCCTTCATGGCGTTTGTTGCGTGCTTGACTACCTTGTTACGACACAAGAAAACTCACCTTTCCCATCGGTAACGAGCTGGAGCCCTTTGCAATGCTTTTTGCCGCATCATGTGTGTGTTTGTGTGAGTGTGTGTGTATTTCATGTACATATCTGTATCAGTATGTTAGTGTTTCCTACTGTGTGTGTGTGTGTGTGTTTGTGTTAACATTTTCAGTGAATGTGTCAGACAAAGTATGTAAATTAATGTATCAGTTGTCTGCACAGAGTTCTGACATGTATGCCAACATCATGCAGGGCAGCAATGCCGTGAACAACGAGTTGCTGTGGGGTTGATGCAGAGAGTGTGTTGGAGAAGAAGTATACAACTGGGTCTTTCCAGTAACCTTATAGACCAGGGGTTCCCAAACTTTTTCCCCTGCGCACCCCCTTGTACATTTCAGTGTGGTTCGCGCACCCCCTAAGCAAATATTTTGGTGTGCTGATGGCCACACAAGTATGGATTCACTGCACATTCACTGCACATTATGCACAGTTGTTTAGGGGAATCCTCTTTTCCAATAGTCTAGGAGTTAAATTACACCTCAGATGGACCTTTCCAGCATACAATTCACCATCCAATTAAAAACTACTTAAATATTGGATAAAAACTCACATATCCGCCATTACTCTATTCAGCTCGCACACCCCATTATTGCAGGCCGCGCACCCCCAGGGGTGCCCGCACACCAGTTTAGGAAACCCTGGTATAGACCCATAATCGTCTTTTTTTCTTCTTTTTCTTTTTATTCTGCCTGTAGTGTAGTGTAGACCATGGCATAGCGGGAATTTGTAGCCATATATAATTGCAGAGGGCATCTCTGATATTTTGAGCACCTGAGTCTGGGGTGTTGTAGGGACTGCTGATTGGCTGAGGGAGTAGCTGTTGCCAGGCCAAAGCCTCTGCAACGGGTAGAGTTGCTCTGACTCTCTTTCACAAAAATTGTGCAGGGCACAGCACGTTGGCAAGAAAAGGGGTAAAAGTGAAATTGAAGTCGCTCCTCTTTCGCAACACTCGCCACCCACCTTGCTTTCAGTCGTCCAAAAGCTATTATTTCAATGCACGCCCGAGCTGAACTTACATATACATTAAATGACACCTGCTGAGGAATCAATTGTGATGACTTACTATAGGCCTTCATCAACCATGTCAACAACGGATAAGCAGTGTCACTTGTGATTTAAAAAATTGTAGTCTTCCCATCAACTTCCAAAGATCTCTGTAAAACAAAGAGCACATGCCAGTGGTAATGACTAATTTTAAAATTAAAAAATAATTTTGAGGGTGCTGGCCCAAATAAAACACTTATATTCGAACAGAAAGGGGCGCACCTTGCATCAAACTGTTTTTTTGTTTTTTTTTATTTTTTTACACAGACACGTTTCGGCATGTGCCTTCCTCAGTGTACAACTTGCCACCAGCTTGGCACTAGAAGACACAGATGGCATTTACTCTGAATGGTTCGCTCTAAACAGGGTTGGTGTTGTGTATAGATCAAGGTTACATACATGCAATATCATATAGTAGTGGCCCTGCCGTGGCCTAACGGTGGGGCACTGGGTTACCACACCGGCCATTCTAGCCAGGGTCATTTGCCTGTCCCTCCCTGTCTCTCTCTCCCTGTCTCTCTCTCTCTCTCTCTCTCTCTCTCTCTCTCTCCCTCTCTCTCCCCACTCATTTCCTCTCTCTCCTGTCCACTGTCCTGTCTAAAATAAAGGCAAAAAAGCCCTGTATTTAAAAAAATGAAAATAAATAAATAAAAAATATCATATAGTTGTATAGTGCCACCAGGTGGAAGGAGATGGTATTGTACCATACCACAGTTGTCCATCTCTCAAGCAGCTTTGCTGAAGTCTCCTCATTATAGTGAAACAAAGTCTTGCTCAATATGTGAAAAAGTATTGTAGAGGACCAAAACATCATCATTTTTCATCCTGTGAAAAACTAAGAGGTCAAAACCCATGCACGAAAAGGTGTAAATATATATAAACGTTATTCAACAGACTCAGGGTCCAGATTATCTACAATGTATGCATTATAAAAGAAACAAAAACAAACATATAAAACATCCACACTCATAACCCATTGTGGGCATTTTAAATAGAACATTGGTGTATTTTGTTTGTCATATTTACCAGGCCTTCAATTGAGGTGATTGTTCCGCATCATGAACCATCTTTTTAGCTGAGCACCAAATGTTATGTCTCATCTTCAGCCGCACGGTGTCTTCATCAGAAGCATCTCATGAATAACATTGCCTCCCTTTACAATGTTTTTAGCCGCATCGTGTGTCTTTGTCTGTGTCTTATTTGTGTGTGTGTAAGTTAGTTAGTTATTTAATCCCGTATATATTGGATGACACCGAAAGCCTGGAACATATTTCCAGACAACTGGGCCCATGATTACCTCCTGGTTAGTCTGCGTGCGTAAACGAGGGGGTTTCATCAAAACTACAGCCTATAATAGTCTGCACATTCCCATGTTTGTGGCGTGCCCATCTGGTCTTACACAATTTGTTGTCATTTCCGAATTCTTGCACCTCTGTCTTCAGAGTTCTGATCATACTGAGGGGAAGACCGGCTCCCGTTTTAAATGTAGAAATCCTCCTGTTTCCTCGCATGTGAGGAAAGGTTATTATGTCAGGATTGTGGGCTTGGGGGTGGTCGAGAAATGCACCGCGCGAGCAGTACAGTAGAACACTCACTGATGACAGCCTGTCAGAATCCACGGCCACGCGCACACACAGCAACAACGGTTTGTTGTCAGTTTCAAGGTCTGTCTGCCCTACATGAAGTGAGGTGGTAAGATAACTTACGATTTTGCCAGTTGTTGCTTCAGGTAACAGCATGTTTTCAGTTGGATTCGCGAGAAAAGCGGTCCGTGTTTCTTTAACCTATCAACGTTTATTGTTCTTTTTTTCCCCTAGTTAGCAACTATAACTAGCCCAAAGTCCTTTGATTAGCCCAGTTGTATCATACCACGTCCGTCCGTGTCACCTGTTGCTACTTTGTTTGCTACCTAATGCAAATATAAAGCTAGTAAACAAACTATAACTTCACTTCATCATTTTTAAGTAGCATGACTGCATGTTGTTGTCTCCCGTGACAGCGCTTCAAAATGGGTTTGGGAATTTCGTATCCCCTGGTGACTGAGCCAGAAAGCTACGTGGATGCGGACTATGACGAAGGTAAGCTTAACTTTGTCTTTTTTGAAAATTTTGAAAGGAGGACAGAGGCAAATATGGCATGTAGGCTATCCTTGTTGGTCAGCATGTGGACTAAACCAATCAAAATTATTTATAGGCTACTCAGTCTACTGTAGGCAGGCAAAATTAGCAGGGTTTCCAGAGGAGACCAAACTGTGAACAAGAAAACTTCCAGTTTGAAGTCCTATTTGTCACAAGTGCATCTGCTTTGCATTTCATGCCATGGATAATATTAGACAGTGACATTGTTATTAGTATCTGTAATGTCTACTACGGCACATTATTTGCACTTAACCTGTTCTTGTGTTTTGAACATTTTAGTGATATTTTTTTTCTTTATACTGTAGTTATTTTTCTGTAAGAAAAAAAACCTTATTTTCTGCTGTGGTCGCCCCCCCTACCCCTTTTGTATTTACAGAATCTGATGCATTTGACTTTGGGAAACAGCTGCATGAGATCACACTGTCCTACTGCTATGAACTGATTGAGCACAGGATCCGTTCAATCAAGGAAACAGAAAAATTCAAGAGTATGTTTACTTTCTTATTTCAACCAGTCCATCCGTAAAGCAAGTGGCTGTGTTTGCACAGATCAATTGTTATCCTATTTTAGTCGTTGGGGCAGCCCCAGCCTTAACCATTAGGGAGGTGTTTTTAAGATCAGAGGGTTGCAGGTTTGAATCCCACCCTTACCTCTCCTTATACCTCATCCATGCTTTGGGTGAGGCACTTCATACTGCTCCAGGGACTGTAAGCAATACCCTGTAAAGTAAGTGTAAGTCGCGTTGGTTAAAAGTGCCAACAAAGTGTAATGTAGTGATTATTATAAGCATATACAATTATGTCATATACACAGCCTTTCTGAACTAGTAGGCTAGGTCTTGATTTTATGAAATTAGGCTATGTTACGATCGATTACAGCGTAATCTTTTTTAGGACTATTAGGCTATTATTGTGTGTGTGTGTGCACACTTTCTCACATGAACCTGGGACAAATGGTGCCGTACAGTTAATGTGGGAATGTGTGTATGTGTATTTGGAAAGCACTTTGAGTCAACTTTATTGTTGTGATACTACAGCCTATATAAATACATGTTGTATTGTATTGTACTCTGTGTGTGTGTGTGTGTGTGTGTGTGTGTGTGTGTGTGTGTGTGTGTGTGTGTGTGTGTGTGTGTGTGTGTGTGTGTGTGTTTGACCCATGGCCTATGGATGTGCTTACTTGTTTATATCTTGTTTATGTTATTGTATTTTAATATTTGTTTTACCTGTCCAGGGACTGCAGATGGAAATTAGCTATATAGCTATAATCTGGCACAAGCCATCTTTTTACTTCTGTAATCAATGTGTATTGTGCATGGTCCCTGTTGAACTAAACTAAATAAACTAAACTAAACTCCTCAGAGTATGGCTACACCTGGCCTGACGTTGTCTATGAGTTCAAGGAGAAGTATCCTGAATGGAGAACGGAGGATATAACCAACATCAAGCGCCAGTTTGAGTTTTTTGACACCTGCGGCGACAGACTGCTGAAGTTTGAGGATTTGTGAGTTTGACTCAAAGCACCACATTCCTCCTTCCATAGTGGTCATTTCTCCTGAGTGGCCAAAGTACATTTTAGTTTAGTATAATCAATACTGTTGTATAATATAGTATAATTAATAATATTATTAATTGATTCGTACATATTAGTACTATGAGTACTTTTTCTTCTTTTCTTCGTGTTTGAAATTCTATTGACAAAAATGAACAACACTATAGAAGCTGCATTTATGCTTGTGAAGATGAACTGCATACTGCATGTTGCATATTTCATTTTCATTGTATGTGTGCTTTTAACACTGTACACATGTATAGTGATATTCTATCATCTTATCTTTTCTATTCTATCCTAACATATTCTACTCTCATCTTTTGGCACTAAAGACTGTCTTGCAGTTAGTAGTTTGGCCACCAGATGGCAGCAGATTAGCTTGTATAGTCATGGCCAGAGTTGTGGCAGCAGATACACTTGCATAGTCATTGCCAGAGTTGTATGAAGTGGACGTACAGTTGCAAATACAGTCACAACACTACTAGTATTATGTTTCCTAACTGCAAGTTGCAATCTATACTACTAGTATTGTAATTACATCTGTAATGGCACTTCAACTTCTACTTTATACAACTGTAGTGATGGCTCTGAGCAGAGGTTTGAGGTGGAGTCTTTTTGTGTGACATTGGTGCTTTGCTTGTCTTGGCCTGTGGTAGCTGTCAGGCTCTGGACCTAATGAACAACGAGGACAGTGAGGAGGAGCGCAAGGCTATTTTTGATGCCGCCGCCATTCAGGGGTACAACACCCTGAACTTCGACGAATACATTGAGGTCAGTCAGTCTGCACAGACACACACACACGCACAGACACACACACACACACATGCACACCCACACCCACACGAACACCAGGGCTTGACACTAATGTATTTGCTTACCGGCCACTGTGGCTAGTGGTTTTCCCAAATCACAAAATCAGCCTTTCTGACTAGCCAGTTTTGTTATCAGCTACTTTTTTTTTAACCATCACATGTAGCACCAGGGCATATCACGCAGGGTTCCCGCGGGGTCTTAAAAAGCCTTGAAGGCATTGAATTCGAGAATTTGGAAATAATACCTTAAAAAAGCCTTGAAAAGCCGTGAATTTTCATGTGTAAGACTTAAATTTGGATGCCGAATATAAATTGTCACTTTCCATTGTTCATTACTCAACAGTCATTATTTTTTATGATCTTTATATTGTTTATGTAAAAATTGTACGAGTGGTCAAGTAAATGGTGGAACTGGAGTTGTGGGCGGAACCATCACGCGCGCACACACACCGAGCAATGAACACATAACTTAGATTTTAACTTTACCATGGCCACAGAGCCACAGAGCTAAGCTAAGGTTGTTGATAGTTTATCGCACGAAGAAGACAAACTGTGGACAAACGGAAAGTGAGGTGAAGTGAGGTGAAACGTCGGCAACAATGGGCAAATGTAAGTTTAGCCAGGCTTGGCTACACAATCATTCATTTCGTGAATGGGTCAAAGAAGTGGATGGTGACCAATTCGCAGCGTTTTGTGCTCTCTGTAAACGGACTTTTAAATTGGGCACGATGTGCGTCAAGGCGCTCGAGTCAAATGCAGTCCTCGAAACATATTTCGTGCGTCAATCATAAACGACAAACGCCGTCTGTGTTGTCTGTTTTTAGCCAACAACAACCTAGCACCACTAGCACTCAATGGGCTTTTGTATGGCACAATGCCGGGTTAAAAAGTGCCCAGATCTTCGATACAGTCACATGTTGTAAAAAGGGGGATTAACGTTTTACTGTTGTTTTAAAGGGTAGAAGTTGTTGAGAACCACAAGCTGAGTAGCGTTTCGTTTGTGCAATTAGTTCAACTGAATCAACGGGTAGCCTAGGCTAGAGAGAATGTGAGTGGAAAGGGTGGTGTTGTCAACGTTTTACTGTTGTTTCGAAAGGTGTACTAGTTGAATCATAATCTGACGAGCCGTTCGTTTAGCCGATGAAACGTCAGTGCAGTCGAAGCAACGAAGGAGGGAGTGTGAGATAGAAGCGGTGCCCTTTCTGTGTGTGTGTGTGGTGTGTGAGTTTGCGCGCGCGCTGTTGTATGCGTGGCTGCCTCTCGATTGTTTAGAAACAAATATCAACATACACAGACATTGATTTTGGTTTTGACAGGCGCTTAAGATTTTTGATAAGACGTCCGTGCAGTCTAGGCAATGGAGGAGGAGGGAGTGAGAGAGAGAAGGAGTGCCGTGCGTGTGTGTGTGTGGGTGGGTGATAACAATACCAAGGGGGCGCGGCTTGCTTGGATAGACTAATAAATCCAGACCTTTGGTGAATGACTGAAACTTGTGACGAAGGTGAATCCCAATAAATAGTGAACACAACATTATTCACAATAATGTGTGATAATAACACATGTTATATAGCTAAATAATTTATTTTACATATGAGTTTCTTATCATAGGCCTATTCATTTATTTTTTAAAAACGTTTTAGACCAGATACCAAGCTACTAGGGGGCAGGCTATAAAATATGGTAATTTTAAATGCAAACAATTTGATGGAGCTAAATTAATTGAAGCCTTAGTTATATTTTACAGGCGCTATGCTTAAGTTTCTGACCAGCTCAGACTCCTGTCAGTCAGCCAGTGGAGGGCCAGCACAATGTTCAGGTAGTACACAGATGAGCCAGGTACACCTGCAGCTGATGAGGTAGTCACATGTTCAGTACAGCCACCGTTGTCTACATGTTCACAATCTGTTATGACATTATTGATGTTTTTGTGTCAAGAGCGCAGAAAGGGAGACTTTAAAATTAAGCTTGATTTGAGTCAAATTTTGTGTCTGTGGTTTGTGTTTTGCGCGGGGGGGAGTTGCGCGCTTTATGGGGGCCCCTTGGCATATTTTTGCGTAGGGCCCCGTGGAGGTCAGAACCGGCTCTGGATAAAGGTATTAAATTTGAGGATAAATGGTCTTAAAAAGTCTTGAAAAAGCATTGAATTTGACTTGAAGAAACTTGTAGGAACCCTGATATGGTGGCTCTATACACTACTGATGTGCTGTACCCGAGATTAACCCTTTGAGGAGTAAGGATTTCCCCCCATTTCTTCTAGAATTTTACTCTAACACTCTACAGCTCCCATAGAAGTGTGTGTTAAAAATCTTGCAAAATCCTTATGACATCATAATGAGAGCTCACGATTTTGGCAAAATTCTAATCACATTTTTGTGATGGTACTCCTCAAAGGGCAAGTGATGAGCATTCTTGATATAAAGATCAATCCCAATCGAATCTCACGCACATCCAAAAACTGGTTTCCGGTGCAGGTTCAAAAAAGTTAATCCATAGGCAGTGATGAAAACCGCACACCGGAATAATATAAAGGGTCAGCTAAGTGTAATGCAATGTAATGTACTGATACTGTTTTATATAAATCCGTGTCGTGTTGTATTTGCTTTGTGTTGTGCAGCTGCTGTACAAGATGAAGAAAGGTATGCCTATCGTCCACCCACCCGAGGAGGACGACCATAAAGACATGGAGGAGATCATGAACGAGGTCTCACAGATGGACCCCTTCCGCCAAATGTGTTACGGCGTCTTCTAACATGGACAGAGTTTTTAACATCGTCAGATATTGATCTATGAAAAGTTATTACAGAATTAAATTTTTACACATTGATTTCGACTCCGTATTTTATTCCATTTCAGTTCCATTTTGCATATTTATACACTGTACACATACGGTATAATAACCTCTGCATTGTAAGAAGTGATCAAATGGTTTATTTCATGGTTGCTTTATTTCATACAATTCATAGCAAGATATGATGTGCTGCAAGCCATTGGAAAGAAGTGCAAAAATATTGTCAGACAGTGCTGTTAAGATTTAAATTTATATAAAATAAATGGTGTAACTTCGTAACCTCTTCTATTAAAGGAAAACTGTTCATCGAAGCAGTCATAGCAAAAAAAGAAGTAATGCTTTTGTTAATGGACTGTGTTGTCCTGGAGTATTCCAAGAAACTGGCTAAATAGTAAACCATGTTACATTACTCTGGAGGTAGTGGTAAATCATCTAATAGAAGAGACAGGCGTCCTCATTTTCTTAGCTAAATGACACCTGTGGATAATCTATTAGCAAGTTTACCACTTCCTGTAGGTTAACTTGGGCAGGTTCATCACTATAATACTCTTGGAATCTCTGTCTTAACCTTGTTCTTGGAATCTATTAAGAGAAAAACTGTTAATCGAAGCAGCTATAGCACAAAAAAAAAGAAGAAGAAATTAATAGTTTTGTTAATGGACCGTGTTATCCTGTATTAGTCTTGTTTATCCATGAGTGCGGAGCTGTTTGTGGCAGCACTGGCAGGGGCTCTATCCAGCAGGTTGTGCTTCTCCAGGTGCTGAGAGAGGGCCGGACGGTCCAGACTGAAAGACACCACCAGTGACATTAGTAAAGCACAACAAGAGCATAATAGCTTTCCTAATCAACAGTGATAACTTGTAGGGCTTTGCATAAAGGCATATGGATGCTCTGAGATATGGTTTTAGCCTATGGTTTTAACCTTTATTGTGATAGGACAGGGAAGAATGAAATAGGAAATGAGTAGGGCCATGGTTTACTAAAAGTTGCTCACATTGATCAAATGATCTTTGTAATCAGTTGTGGTTCGAGAAACTGCCTGGGTATTTTTTAGTGTTGCACCGATACCGATACCAGTATCGGTTGATCAGTGGATCGGCCCTAAAATGTTGGTGTCGGTATCCGCGAGTACCAACAAAAGTATAAAAGGTTTTGCTGGATTCACGCTGTATTAGTCTTTTTCCTGTTTCGCAAAGGTAGGCAGCAGCCTGACAAAGCCATGCAAGTAGTATGCACTACAGCCCTTCATATACATTTCAAGGGTGGTATCGGTATGGTATCGGTATCGGCCGATATTGCACAGCCAGGTATCGGGTATCGGTATTGGGGACAAAAAATGGTATCGGTGCAACACTAGTATTTTTGACCCCCTTGTTTATCTATGACATTATGATTGGCTTAATCCATTGTCTATATTGCATATTGATGGATCAATGGGTTGCCCCATCTACGTAAATGGTGGGCCGGTCTCTAAAGGGAGAAAAAAGAACAATAATAACAGTAACAACAGTGTCTACCCTGTATGCCAAATGACCAGTCCAGCCCAGTTGGTTATTATTGTGGTTGTGTGTGAAACATGCTGCTTGTGGTTTGTGGTAATGAACATTGCTACTGTACCTAAGATGCTCAAGAATCGTTTTCACCCATCGTTGTTTAGGGTCAGCACAAACGTTCCCATCGGGGGTGCGAAATCTTAAAAATATGAATACAAATTTACTGTAAATACACTTGTAAATCAAATAATGAAGTAATATAATGATAGAAATATTATATATCATTATAATAAAATATACATAATACAATTATTTTATTTAATACATTTTAATAACATTTTTTAATGAGAATGTTAATAAAACAATAGCCTAATGTTATTACATAAAATTGGCAAATAGTAGAATAATATAGATATAGATATAGATAAATTATGTAGGCTCATTCTGGGGTTCATTCAGACAACAGAAGCTGGCCTGGATGGGTGTGGATCTTCACGCACACCACTAGAGGGCGTTCTGACACAAACTTGTCTTTCTCCATCACCAGTTTAACCCATTGATGCCGTATGCTGTGTAGCGCAACATCGGCCCGTAGCGCCGGGAGCTGCATGACACAGCTTTAGGCCCGTGAAATTTCAGGGGTTTTGTTAGATATGTTAGGGCTGAATGAATATATGTAAGCAATGTATTTTGTGCATGGTCCCTGCTGAACTAAACCACATAAACTAAACATGTTCTAATGCAAGTTATATTCTCGTCTTAGTTTTTTTTTTTTTTTTCAATACAATTACTTTCTCTTTTTTTATATGCTTCAGAGGCTAGGATATTTAGGACTTTATAGGCTTAATGTACCCTTTCCCAAAAATGGTCATAGGCATTTATAGCAGGTGTTTTTGGCAGGTGTTTAGGAATCAATGGGTTAAACACAACGTACAGTACACTACACATGTACAATTTCCCCAGCTGAGGACAGTATACTTACATGACTGCCTTGAGGCGGCAAGTACTGTCCGGGATAATGATACCATTGATTTTACAGTCAAGCGGCTTGCGACGAAACTTTGTACAACAGCGCCTCGGCCCATCTGACAGCACATGATGTGTACATAATAAAAAGGTCAGAGAATGCACGCACATCAGCAGCACAGGTGCTGGAGCAGACAGAAGATAATTGAAAGGACATGATAAAGGTCCCAACACTAGTCAAGTCAAGTCTGCTTTTTTGTCAATCTCTTTACATGCGCCGGTCATACAAATTCGATGCTCCCAAACAAAGTTCAATGGCACGTTTCGGACGCTCAGTCCTTCATCAACGTGCACTTTGATTAACAGTGTTGGGACCATTTACGCGCATGTCTGACACAAAAGAAACTTTAAGAATTGACAGTAAAACTTACATGCATTCGGCTTGGCTGAAGTCAGACTTAGAGCCAAACAGCACAGGAGGATGGTGGTCGCCCAATGCAGTGGAGACATCTTGATGCAAATACAAATCGTTGTGTTTTTGCTAAACCTAACTGATTGACTGCCTGACTAAAAGACTGACTTGAGGCTGTTGGTCTTAATGTATTTAAGTGTGTGAGGTGGTGGGAGTGATTCTTAGCAGGGACGGAGCTATAGGGAGGGGCGAGCAGGGTATTTTCCATAGGGCCCAGGGCCCACCCCGTATTGGTAGTGTGGTGCCTAATGTGATCTTGCCAGGCCAGGCTGTATTGGGGCCCCCATACGTGTTTTGCCCTGGGGCCCTGCTGTGTGTAGTTGTTCCACCCCTGTTTCTTAGGTCTGTGAGATGCTCACCAGTGCTGGTTTCCCATATGCAGAAGAAGAGTGACAAGAGAGGATGGAAAGATGGCGTCCCAGATGTGGTCAACAAAATGAGGACACTAGCTTGCAACTAAAGGGGACAGGAAACCCAATAATGTACCACCACCTTGCAGACTGCTCGTCATGCACGTTCTAGAAACCACATACACGCACGCACACACACACACACACTCAGACACACACACACACACACCCCCCCCCCCAACCAACACACACACACACACACACACTCTCACACACACACACTCAGACACACAAGCACACACACCTACACACTCATGCAACCCCCCACATTGTAATTGTTGTCAATCTCAATGTTGTTGTATTGATTTCTGTCATGGCGCAGCTGTGACAGTGATATGTATCATATAGCAGCATGCCAGAGTCTAATGTTGTCCATTGTTGGTGTTGACATTCACCCTGTGTTATCAAAGTCATCCCTTGGGGAATTTGAAGAATTGGGTTATACCTCATTCTTTTTCCTTGTGATTGGTGATTTTATTCAATTGGGAACAATTTTCTCCTGAAAGCTGCATCTGTGTCCGGGATTTTAAGAAGGATGGGGGAAGGGGTGGCTTTAGTGTTACATGCAGGACATGTACCACCATCTTTACAATACTCACCTTTGCAGAAGGAAAATTATCATCCACATTACATTAAATTACATCAGTGGTCTCCAATTATTTTCCCCCAAGGGACAAATTATGTTGCGCAGCTGAGGCTGGGGGCCAACAAATCTCCCACCCGCATGGCCACAGATAGAATACATACACGTTTTCATTTGTTCCAACCTCATGACGGGCCAAATGTTTGCAACGCCCGAGCCGGATCTGGCCTGCAGGCCGTCATTTGGAGAGCACTGCATTACATTATTACATTATTACATTACATTTGGAATGATTTAATCCCAATGCTTTCATCACTGTATTTTTCTGATTAGGCCTAATGCAGGGGTGGGGAGTCTATGGCTCGAGGCCCGTCTATGGCCCTTGAGGCCGTTTTATCCCGCCCTTCAGTATCATTTTAATGTTATGCAGCTTCACATGAAATATGGAATATTCAGGGGATATAGAGAAGGTGGGGTCTGTTGTAAAGGTGGCTGCCTTCAATATTGGACTAAAGTGCTGGGGGAAATCATAGTTTGTGTTCATAGTACGGCCCTTGGAGGGCGTACTGGTGAGCTCACACACTGATGTTGGTCGAGAAGGCCTGGCTCGCAATCTACGCTCTAATTCAGCCTGTTCTATTAGGTTACGGTCAGGACTCTTTCATCCATGTCTTTATGGACCTTGCTGTGTGCACTTGGGCATTGTCATGTTGGAAGAAGAAGAGGCCTTCTCCGAACTGTTCCCATAAGGCAGGGGTTCCCAAACTGTGGTGCGTGCACCCCTGGGGGTGCGTGACCTGCCACAAGGGGGTGCGCGAGCTGAATGGAGCAATGGCAGATATGTGTATTTTTACACAGCATTAATGAAAATTAAGTCATTTTTAATTGTATGGTGAATTGTATGCTGGAAGGGTCCATCTGAAGTGTAGTTTCACTCTTAAACTATTGGAAAAGAGGATTCCCCAAAATGACTGTGCATAATGTGCAGTGAATGCGCAGTGAATCATACTTGTGTGGCCATCAGCACACCAAAATATTCGCTTGGGGGTGCGCAAACCACATTGAAATGAACAAAGGGGTGCACAGGGGAAAAAGTTTGTGAACCGCTGCCACAAGGCATAAGGTTGGGAACATTGAATTGTCCAAAAATGTTTTGGTATCTTGAAGCTGTAACACTGTAGCTGCAAAAGGTGCCCCGGCACCATATTGAACCCTATGCCTAATGAGGAATGGGATGGCACTTACTGTAAGTTCATATGCAAGTCTTGGTCTTTCAATCTAGGGGTTGCCGGTTCGAATCCCCCCTGACCTCTCCCAACATCTCCATCCATTGCTAAAGTGCCCTTGATCAAGGCACCTGACCCCACATTGCTCCAGGGACTGAAACCAATACCCTGACAAATAATAACTGTAAGTCGCTTTGAATAAATGAAAGCGTCAGCAAAGTGCAATGTAATGTGTGTGTTCGGGTGCAGCTGAGAGAGAGGAGGGTAGACAGTGCATGAGAGACACCAGGGAGGAGGGAGGGCGGTGGGGTGGTGCAGCAGAGAGAGAGGAAGGTAGACAGTGAGTGAGAGACACAAAGACAGGGGGGTGATCACGTCACTGTGACCTATTTGAGGGGATTGAAAAGGTTTGTCCCCCGAGTGCAAGAGAGCAAATTAGCAGCACACACACAAGCACACACATCCTCTGTGACCCAGAAAGGCTATATGAAGATGTAGACATTTCACATGGGCCCCTTCAGTCTGAGCTCTTCATAGTTCATACATACATTGTACATACAGAGGGAGTAATAGAGGAACAACATGTACATCACCCTTACAACATTTTATGGTTTATCAAGTTCCAAGCGTAACATTTACATCACCCTTACAACATTTTATAGTTTATCAAGTTCCAAGCGTAACTTGTACATCAACCTTACCTCATAACTTCTTATGGTTTATCAAGTTCCAAGCGTAACTTGTACATCAACCTTACCTCATAACTTCTTATGGTTTATCAAGTTCCAAGCGTAACTTGTACATCACCCTTACAACTTCTTATGGTTTATCAAGTTACAAGCGTAGCATGTACATCAACCTCATAACTTCTTATGGTTTATCAAGTTCCAAGCGTAACTTGTACATCAACCTTATAACTTCTTATGGTTTATCAAGTTACAAGCGTAACATGTTCATCAACCTCATAACTCCTTATGGTTTATCAAGTTCCAAGCGTAACATGTTCATCAACCTCATAACTCCTTATGGTTTATCAAGTTCCAAGCGTAACTTGTACATCAATCTTACCTCATAACTTCTTATGGTTTATCAAGTTCCAAGCAAAACAAGTACACCAACATTATAACATTTTATGGTTTATCAATTTCCAAGCGTAACATGTACACCACCCTTACCTCATAACTTCTTATGGTTTATCAAGTTCCAAGCGTAACTTGTACATCAACCTTACCTCATAACTTCTTATGGTTTATCAAGTTCCAAGCGTAACTTGTACATCAACCTTACCTCATAACTTCTTATGGTTTATCAAGTTCAAGCGTAACATGTACATTACCCTTACAACATTTTATGGTTCATCAAGTTCCAATCAGTTTTGATCCAACCAGCGCAGAACCAGGTATATCGCTCCATTGTAAATGTAGACCAGTTATTCAGTGAAGTTACTGTTGCAGGTTGTGTTTTTACTGTAGTCTGCTCACTTTTACTTTCTGACTTTCACTTTTACTCACAGTCTTCTCAGCGTATCCAACCCACCATCTTTTAGAGTCTTGTCTTGAGTGTCATCAGAGCTTGCACATGTACCCCCAGCCCCCTTCACACACACACACACTGACAAAACCACATGAGTCCACACACTCACAGATACTAGGCCTCTAGTGAGCAGGAACTCTGCTATATCTTTTTTGTCACCACTAGGGGGGCTTGGTTAGCCAGGATTCACTAGGATTCTCTCTATGTTTTATGATGATGTGTAGCAACAAGCTACTGTGTTTTACAGTAAGATCCTTTACACACACACACACACACACACACACACACACACACACACACACACACACACACACACACACACGTAAAGTGCATTAGCGTGCCGTGCTACAGGCACCTCCAGCTTACACACACACACATACACACACAGACACACAGTATGTGGTGAGGTATGTGCGGTAATGTAATGGATGGAGGTAGGGGTGGGATGCGAACATGCAACCATCTGATTTTAAGGCTACAGCTGGCCACAGTGTTATAGTAATAGGAGGGCTATGTAAGTAGAGGGGGTGTCCTGTCGATATGGGCCAACTGAATCTGAGGAAGACAGAGAGGTCGAAATGTCATTGCCAATGAATGAATGAATAAAAAGAAGAAAAAATAACTTAAAGAAGAAAAAATCCAAAGGAGTGTGCGAACCTTTTAAAAAAAAATACGTAATCTTGTTGTTCAGCACCAGGGATTGTGCACAAGTAACTCTCTACAACTGTCGATATGGGCCCCCTGTCGAGTTTAGCTCCTTTTTCGCTACGGGGCATGTGCGGAGAGAGAATCAAGGTATGCTGTTTCGGGCCCTGCCGTGGCTCAAACGGTAGGGTACCGCACTGCTACGCTGGCGAGTCTGTTTCGATTCCTGGCGGGGTCCTTTGTTGGCCCTTCCCGGTCTCTCTCTCCACTCTTGCTTCCTGTCTGTCCTCCATTATCCTGTCAAAAATAAAGGCCCAAAAAGCAAAACAAAAAAAAGCCCACCCCCCTAAATCGATAGACGCCACTGTCGATTTAGGCTACTGGTAGCCCATCTCCGACAGAACACCCCCCTCTCTGAACCTAGGCCATACTGAGGTCCAGCCAACAAACACAGACAGTGGGCCATAAAAAGGGTGTTATTGCAACGTCTCCATGGAGATAAAATTGAGGTATGTTATTTGGACGAGGCAGCATAAATTGATAGACGCCACTGTCGATTTAGGCTACCGGTAGCTCATCCTGACAAAGCAGCCCATCAAGACAGAACACTCCCCCCTCCGCTCCCCCAGCTCTCTCAAGCTCCAAGTTATTGAAATGTCTCCAAGGAGGGAAAATCAAGATATGTTATTTCGACGAGGCAGTGTAAATCGATAGACGGCACTGTCAATTTAGGCTACTGTTATCTCATCTCGATGAAGTAGTCCATCTCGACAGAACACTCCCCCCTCCGCTCCCCCACCTCTCTCAAGCTCCAAGTTATTGAAATGTCTCCATGGAGGGAAAATCAAAGTAGGCCTATGTTATTTCGACGAGGCAGTGTAAATCGATAGATGACACTGTCGATTTAGGCTACTGTTATTTTATCTCTTTGAAGCAGCCCATCTACTGGTAGCTCATCTCGACAGGCCAGGGGCACCTTGGCCTCCTTGTGCTTGGGTTGCTGTCTCTTCATAGTCTCCTTGTCTGTCAAAAGACTGCACCACAGCACATGGCAATGAATAAACCATGCACTGGAGAAGGCAGCGGGTGTGTGTGTGTGTGTGTGTGTGTGTGTGTGTGTGTGTGTGTGTGTGTGTGTGTGTGTGTGTGTGTGTGTGTGTGTGCGTGCGTGTGTGTGTGTAGTCTTGTGTGTGTGTATTTGTGTGTGTGCGTGCAGAAGCAGTCGATTCCTCCTCACCTCCATAACTGTTTTTTTCTTCTCTCTCACTTGCTTCCTCTCTCTCTCTCTCTCTCTCTCTCTCTCTCTCTCTCTCTCTCTCACTTGCTCTCTGCCTGTCACTTTTTTTCTTTCAACATACATCTTTCTCTCTCTGTCTCTTTCTGTCTGTCTGTCTCTCTCTCTATCTGCCTCTCTGTCTCTCTACCTCTCCATCTCTCTCCATCCACCTCTACATCTCTCTCTCTCCATCTGCCTGCCTCTCAATCTCTCTCTCTCTCTCTCTCCCTCTCTCTCTCCCCATCTGCCTCTCCATCTCTCCATCTCTCTCTCTCTCTCTCTGTCTCTCTCTCTCTCTCTCCCTCTCTGTCTCCTTTTCAGCTGTGTGCTGTTCATCCCTCCCCCTGTGTTCTCCATCTAGATAATCTCTCATTATCCACTTGTCTCCTTGCTGTCCTTCACGGATCATGACTCCACTCCTCTACTCCTCTACTCCTCT